>NC_051158.1:148394414-148494413 GCF_013339745.2 Dermacentor silvarum | reverse complement strand
GAAATCGAAGCGCACTCGATCGAGCTTTCCAAGCAACAGTGGAACAGGGTGTGCGCGTCGGTAGACGGACCGATGAGAGCCGGAGGCAAATGGAACCTCCTAAAGAAACTGTTAGACGACAGGCAATCCAAAGGTAATCAGAGATTGGCAATCGATAGGATTTTACACGAAGGAAAAGGAGCAGGGCAAAACGGAGAGCGAGCTCCTAAAGGAGCTGGCGGAGACGTATTTGCCACTGAGCCCGTCGGGCGGCGGCGACTATCCACAATACGCTGGCGCAGAGGTCGAAGAACTCGACGCGCCCTTCATGGAATCAGAAATTTGGGATGCCTTACAAGGCCTCAACGGACGCTCGGCGACGGGCACGGACGGGGTCTCGAACAAACTGTTGAGAAACCTAGACGGAAAGTCGGTCGAGAAGCTCACTGAAGAAATCAACAGAGCGTGGGAAACGGGATGAGTACCCGAGGTCTGGAAAGAGGCCTCGGTCATACTAATACCGAAACCCGGTAAACCACTTGCGCCGGAGAACATGCGGCCGATATCGCTAACCTCGTGCGTGGGCAAGACAGCTGAACATGCCATACATAACCGAGTATCGCGGTACATAGAGAGAGAGGGCCTCTTCCCACACAAAATGGTGGGCTTCAGACCGGGCCTCTCCACACAGGACGTAATGCTACTACTCAAGAAGCATATAATCGACGGCATGACCAGAGACACCAGGGGCATACTGGCCCTGGACCTAACGAAAGCGTTCGACACGGTAAAACACAGATTTCTACTGGAAACGATCTCGGTGATGGGGCTCGGCCGGAAATTCCACTCTTACATAAGCTCCTTCCTCAGAGACAGGAAGGTCACGATCAAAATAGGACAGGCCACGTCCGATTGGTACACGCTGGGTGCGAAGGGCACCCCACAAGGGGCGGTGCTCTCCCCACTATTATTCAATTTAGCAATGAAAGGGCTCTCGGACCGGCTGACGAGGTGACCAATGTCAATCACGCCCTGTACGCAGACGACATTACGGTGTGATGCACGGGAGGGTCCGACGCAGATGTCGAGCGGGCTCTCCAAGAGGCGCTGGACACAACGGAAGAGTACCTGATAGAAACGGGACTCCGCCTGTCACCCAGCAAATCGGAACTGTTGTTGTACAGGCCCTCGAAACAGGGCATGAGGAATTTGACGCCGATCGATCAAATCCCAATCAAATTACATACGACCAACGGCCAGCCGATCCCCAGAGAGGACACTATAAGAATCCTGGGGCTGCTAATTGAGGCTAAAGGCGGTAACACGCAAACCGTCATGAAACTAACGTCCAAAACGGAGAACATGCTCCGGCTGATCCTCAGGGTGACCAACCGCAGGGAGGGCTCAGCGAGAGCAGTCTCATCAGACTTTACCACGCCTTCCTCATGAGTCACGTAAATTACGTAGCCTCGGCGCTAAAATGGACCAAGAGGGACGCGGCCAACATAGAGACACTGATGCGCAAGAGTATCAAAAGGGTGCTAGGTCTTCCGATTACTACAAGCACAGAGCGGCTGGATCAGTTAGGGGTCCACAACTCGCTAGCAGAAATCATTGAAGCACAGACCAAGGCACAGGTCGTGCGGCTGTCGACCACCAGGGCCGGCAGACGCATCCTAGAAGAAGCAGGCATAAATGCACAGGCAGAGTGCAACGTACGCAAGATCGCGCTCAGCGCGTCGGTCACGGGCACTTTCAAGGTTGAACCGCTTCCGAGAAACGTCCACCCGCAATTCAACGAGGGGCGCCGAAAGGCGAGGGCCCGAGCACTACTGAAATCGACCGCCAACTGCCTGGGACTGGCGGCATTTGTAGACGCGGCCCAGTATGGGCGCAGCGACCGGTACGCAGCCGTCTCGATACGCTGGGATGGGATGATCATTAACGCGGCATCGGTCAAGGGGGTAACGTCCGAAGTGGCCGAACAGGTGGCAATAGCCATGGCAATGAGGGACCCCGAACGTCCTTACGTGTTCACAGATTCGCGATCGGCGGCCAGAGCATTCGCCTCGGGCTCCATATCGCGGGAAGCGGCGGCCGTCCTCGGCAACGAGGGAGCCGCGGGTCATCACATCGTCAAATGGTTTCCGGCGCGCATGGGGGCCGACGTGCACCCCGACTTTCCCAACGCCAACGAGCTGGCGCACGACCGCGCGTGAGGACTCACGCACCGCGGCGATCGTGGCGAGCGAAGTGGCGGGGAGGGAGGGGAGCACCGAGACCCGCTGCTCACCTTCATCGAAATAACAATGCACTATCAGCTGTCGAGGAGGGCCTTCCCGCTCCCCCCCGCTAAACTCAATAGACCACAGTCATCGATATTCAGAATGCTTCAGACAGGGTCGTTCCCTTCGAGAGGCAGACTGAGCCTTTATTCAGCAGAGGTAGAGCCGCAATGTCCGGATTGTGGCGAATCATACTGCTCGCTAGCGCACATGCTCTGGCAATGCTCCGCGTTAAGCGACACCATGTTCCGTAAAGAAGAAGACTGGGAGGACGCCCTGCAAACCGACGACCACCAGACCCAGCTCCGGGCTGTCCAGAGGGCTCACGAAAGGGCGGAGGCTCACGGGCTTCCCGTCCCAACGTGGGTGCCGCCCGCGACCCCTGCCGACCACTAAACGAAGAGTGGGTGGGGAGGGGTTCCTCAGGACTCAATAAAGTCATTTCCTCCGACCTTCCATTTGTGCTGCCGCATATTTTGACGTGCAGTGGCAATACGTTGCGTCGCTGTTTTGAATAAATGCTAACGCATAACCATCGGAAGTGGCAGTTTTAGGGTTGGTAATATCGATGAACGATTAATCGATTAATCGATTAAAAGTATCCCGCAAAACGAATAATCGTCATCGATGTCCACCTTTCATTTAATCGACTTAGTCGATTAGGCCTGTTCGATTAATCGTTTTCGAGAGTTCGACAGGAGTGGCACGACAATTTTGAAATCGTACTGGAATGGCGGTCCACGAGCAGTGTCTGTGCGGCTGGGGTGGAGCGACTGTCTTTCCGAGTCCAGAGTGATGCCGAGCCGAGCGCTTCCCACCGCACACGCCACCACGCTGCACGAAGCCGGAGGCTTTAAATGCCCTCACATTTCAAGGCACACTTAGCAACCCAGTCATTGATCGTAGTACCACTGCCAGTCCACTAAAAATGTTTCACAGCATGCGCGCTGGCTTAGACCATGTGTTTGACATAGCAATGGAGTTCTATATTCTCGCATGCTGGTTGTGCGTCATTCAAAGTAGGTGTCGGTTTCACCCAAACCTGCCAGCCAATTGACATTCCTTCGCTCTGTAGAAAAGATTATGTGGTTTAAAATCCTAAACCACTGACTTTTTTTCCCCTGCATACATTGCAATTTCCTGCATATTTCAGTTGGACTTCACCTTTCACTTTTGCCTTTTTCCTTAATTCTTCTTTAATCCAAGTATACACTTGTGTTTCAAACTTGGTTCCACCTCTCAAACATGGAAACAGGGCCCTACATAAGTAGATAACTGCGTTTCAGCCTTTTTGAAAGTGCCCGGCAAAAATATCGATTAATCGATTAATCGATGAAAAACCCTACATCGAAAGCGATTAATCGAATAAAGGCTAAACCGATGAACGATTCATCGTTAATCCAATAAAATAATTATTCGACCAGCACTATGCAGTTTTATAGGGTGGTGCCAGATTTTTTCTGAATTAAAAAGAAACTTTTTGCGCAATATTTCACTGCATGACTCACAAAAGAAAAAGCGTTACGTTTATTTCACGTCAAGAATTATTCAGCACTTCTGCACGTGGTGCTTTTCACTTTGTTTTTGCAATCCTCACGTACGATAAAAAATGCTAACCAAGCAGTTGATATTATCCCACGCGATCTTTCGAATAATTCTGTTCAAGAAAGAGCTATGTGTCAATGAGTCAGACACATTTTTTCAAATGGCACATATACGTTTCTTCTCCTAACACTCGATAGTTGTTCAATTTTGAAGTGTTTACCATAACTCACGAGCAACACATTCTGCGCAATGTTTCTGATATGAAAAATTTCAAATATTACATATAAAGTTTTCATCTCGAACAAGTTGAGAGATTTTCACATTGAAGTCATAAATAAATTCTCTTCTAGAAGGATCTCCGCTATATTTCTGCTGGGAGCAATGTGTTATTCGTCTGATAATGCATTTAATCCTTTGCATGGTTATAACTGTTCCGTCCCAAATTTCTTGAAAACTCTTATATAGGAAGCACAGCTCCAATATTTGTCTACATTGATATATCATGTGATATTATTTCGTCACTTATACCTTAATAGCTGCTCTCTAAAATGTTTTTCAATTATCATCAAGAAACAGCAAATTGCTTTGGTGAACAAATTTGTATGGTTTTTTTTTCTAAACTTGATTACCTGTTTTTCTGCAACATTGTTCTAAAAATGTTTTTCAACAAAGCTGCCGCTGCCCTACCTACCAGTTAGGATAAGTTTAGCATGAAGTATATGCTTTATCGTGTACCCTTTCATTGTCGTCCATCGTAAAAGCGTTTATTAAATGATATTCCAGAAAGAGCACAACACATATCAAGCAAATGCGACAACGTATATTATGCTAGCTTTGTTTTACCGTATGTCTTAAAGCTGTTCGACTTCGACTGTCAGCAGGTCAGTCGAAGGCCCGGCATTTGAAGCATCAATTTTTATCAATGTTACGATGACATATGTCCACCACACAAGTGTTTCATAAATTGCATTCTAAAACTAATGAATCACAATATCTGCATGAGGCACTGTTTTAGAACCACACATTATAACTTTTTACCGTTTATGGTGATGTGATTTGCAAAGTTTTTTGAAGTATGAGTGAAAGGCTATATCTGTGTCAGGAAATTGTTGAAGGAACTCGCCATACCCTTTTTTCCTAAATACCTTGGTAATCCTTCATTGCAGAAGTCGTTAAAATCTTATTCTCAAGAAATAGCCTAGTGCTGAATTTGCCAGAGGCAATATTTCACGTGCAATATATGTATATATTTCTTATTTCTTCTATAGTCTTTAGGAAAGCGTCCCGCATCGTGATTGCTGAATGTTCTATTTGACGTATCACACATAGTGTATTTTCATTACTAGTACATTGAAGGCCGTTCGCCGTAGAAGTGCTTGATTATTTATCCTACAGGGAGAGTAGGGTGAATTTCCATTTAGAGGCAATCCTTGACACATAATATACAACATTTTCTTCTCTAGGTCCTCAGTCGCTGTTACCATAGAACAATTCGGATAATAATCTTCAAGAAAGAGGGCAGTGTCGTATCCCTGGTTGCATGATTTCATTTATCACTTACGTACTTTCTTACCTTGCACATCAAAAGCTCTTTATCGTGGGTGGGCTTCATCGATTGTAGTGTAGAAAGAAGGCAGGGCTATATCTAGCACCGGAAATACTTAAGTATCCTAATATGTTTTCTTGCTCTTTGGCTCCATAGCTTATTTGCATCAAGCGTCGAGATTATGGTGAGAAGTGCAGTGCTGTATTTGTTGGAAGCAAAATTATAATTATCGCATGAATTCATTCCCAACTTCAACAAGTGGAGAGTAGTTGGCGTAAATAACTATTTCATGTATTTGCTTGAAGATGTGGAGTACCGTGAGTGTAAGGGGCGCTTTATGACACATGACATAGCACGACTCCAACAGTCAAATACTGATGTATGTTTACCGGAGAAGTGTTTGAGGCAATGTTTTTGTTTCCACATCTGTTTGACATGTTTAGAGTATCACAGACTTCGTTTGCATCACTAGCGCCCTGATAGCTATTAATCATGGCAAAGTTTGCTCCAATTCTAAAAATAAATTGATGAACTTCGTAGTTCTCGTAGGTTATGTTAGGTGTATTAGGTAAATTATTCAAAAATTTGCTAGTAGTTTTGTGTAGAATTTGTTTCCTAAATTCTTCTCAAGAAAGGGCAAAAGGCCACGTCAGCCGGGAGCAATATCTGAAGTAGCACCTCAGCTGCCTTGATCTCCCACACTTCGATACCTGTTGACTGCAGAAGTGCTAAATGAATTTTGATGTGAAATAAACGGAACGCTTGATATTTTGCGAGTGGTGTTTCAAATATAACGCCACAAGTTTTCTTAAATTCAGAAAGACATCGTGCACCACCAATATAACGGCAACTGCCGATAGTAATGCGTCAGCATTTGATCAATTCAGCGACGCAACGTATTGCCACCATCCAAACGAGTTTCGCAGATGGCGTGTGCTGCAGGGGGGCTGCTCTTTTGAGCAAACCTAGGAACACTCGGCCCCATCGAGCGCGGCTGCCACGAAGACTGCGAGAGGCTTCCAAAATGCATGGCACGACCGGTGCGTGCGAACACATGAGAAACGCGTCGTACGGGAAGGGGCACTTCTCCCGCTACTCGGTTTGCCATCTAGTGGCGCTGCCGAGGTGTCCGCACGTGACATCCGCGACGAGACGTGGGAAACGGCGCTGACTGCGAACGCTCAGAATTGCTATCTCGGCTGCCACAGACTCAGTGGAACATATTCTTTTGGCCAAGTTGGCGGTAGCTTCATTGAACATACCCCATGCGTGCGTGGCGCATTTCGCTAAATATTTGACGTGTAAGATGTTCCTTACAAGCAGCTCTTTCCCGATGCACCTGTGGCAAAGCGTAGAAATGCGCAGGGTTGCTGTCCTCGAGGAGGAATCCTTGTAAGTTCTTCTTTATTGTAGAACGGCACATTAACAGTGAAACATACATACTCACTCAAGTCGACGTCAAAGACGTTCATTCAAGAAAGACACACCTACTCGCACATGCCCAGTGATCCAAGCTGGCATCAAATAACTTCATCGAAGACCAGCACAGACCGAGTGGCACAAAGCCAGTGTTCCAAGTCGGCGTCAGAGCTTTTACGAAAAGCGGTGGCTACCAAGTCCGACATGTGCAGGGGTTCCTAGAAGAGCGGCACGTATTGCCGAGTACTCAGTGACCAAAGTTGGGGCCATGGTTATTTTCGAGCTCTGTTCCCCCAGCTCAGCCGCCGGGTGCAGTACCCATTCGTTTAGATACAAACGTACACAGATACATATGTATCATTGTGCGAACATACGTAGATATCTCCCGGAAAATGCATGAACTACCAAAAGAGTGCGAGCGCATTAAAATTGCGGCAGAACCCCTATGATGTCGACGGCTAGGTAATGCGTTTAGCATTGAATCCAAATCGCGGCACAAGGTATGGCCAGAGTTGAAGCAAGATATATATGAGGCATGCATTGCACCGGGACTCCTCATCCGTGCTTCCCTATTAGTCGGCGCAATTCAGCGCCGCCACCATGCATTTGCGCGTGGCGCGCCGGTGCGTGTAACTTTTAGAAACGCGTCATCCATCAACCGGGCTCTTCTCTCGCGCTTCTTTCTGGACACGCTACGCCATGCCGTCGCGCTGCTTCGCAGTCCGCGCAGAGCCACCGAGACTGGAAGCGTGACCCGCCGGTGCCTGTGCACGCTGAGCATCGTTCCCTCGATTGCCACACAGTCAATGAAACTTGCTGAGTGATCCAAGCTGTTATGAGGTTCATTGACGAGCAACACATGCGCAATAAATTCGTGGCGCAGCCTGCCACAACACGCAGAGCACCCGTCCGTTGTGCATGTATAATTTTCGTCCTTCATTATTATGTGCTTCGCTTTCTGGACACACTGCGCCATCTAGTGGAAATGCCCAAATGGCGTCCGAGACGAGAAGCGTGCCGCACTGGTGCCTGCAAACGCTTAACATTCTTCCCTAACTTGTCCCATACCCAGGGCCACAAACTCAGTGACAACCGAAGTTGGCGAGACATTCATGAAAAGCGCAAGTGAATTCATGGCACAATTCGCAAAGGCCTTGGCTTGGAAGTGTGGGCTGCTTTAACGAGCACCACGCCGAGGACACAGGCTGGGAACGGAAGCCAGGCTGGAGCGAGAGTGGGCAGCTGCACACCAATGCCGCGCCGAGAAGATGGACGGGGAACGAGCAGCCAGGTTGGAGCAAACTCGGAGTACTGCACACCAGCGCCGGTCAGTGAAACACGTATGAGGAACAGGCAGCAAGATTGCAGCGAGCGCGGGATACTATAAACCAGCGTAGCGCCGAGGAGGCAGATGAGGAACGGACAGCCTTGCTGGTGCAAGATAGGCTACTTTTAACCAGCCCCGCGCAGAGAAGAAGGATGAGGAACAGAGTGTCAGGTTTGAGCGTGCACCGGGTTCCCGAACACCAGCACCGTACCGAGGAGACGGACTGGGAACGGGAAGACAGCTTTGAGCGAGCATGACCTACACAGAGCAAGAGCCGTGTTGATGAGACGGACGAGGAAAGGGCCATCTGATTGCAGCGAAAGGGGCGCAGCAAGCGCCGGCAGAACGAGAGTGGTCACACCGTCAACCAGTACGCAGGCCCAGCAAAGTACTTAGATCGACATTACCTATACCCGTCGTGGTTGCTCAGTAGCTATGGTGTTGGGCTGATGAGCATGAGGTCGCGGGAATCGAATCCCGGTCACGACGGCCGCATTTCGATGGGGGCGAAATACGAAAACACCCGTGTACATAGATTTAGGTGCACGTTAAAGAACCCCAGGTGGTCCAAATTTCCGGAGTCCTCCTCTACGGCGTGCCTCATAATCAGAACTGGTTTTGGCACGTAAAACCCTATAATTTTTCGGCATTACCTGGTTCATTTTTTTTTTGGTACGTCGTGCAGTATCTGTGACTGGTTGTTGATGGCGGCGGATGTGGCTTCTTAAAGAACAGCTCAGTCATCACATAGCGCCCGAGATGGCTTCCGACGACGTGCGCTGGTTCGTATTGTGTGCATCGTGTTGGGGTAGCCTGATAACGGAAAAGATATCGCACCTTTCACAGCCCAACGGGTTTGCGTACCCCCCGAAACCGGTACACGTAGATCCACTCAACGTCATTGGCGAGAAAAATGTTTTCCCACGCATTCCTTTCATGTGCATCCGCGGTCTCATGCATGGTGATCAATGAAGAATTGCGGGGACAGTTTTCAAGGTTCCGGTACAGGTAGAAAAGGTGGCTGAGTGTCTACTTCCTAATTTCTGACATGACGCAGACATTTTTGTCAATTGATGGAAGATGAAGCAGTTTTTTACAGCGAAGTTGTTTAAGCCAGCCGAGCCGTAGCCATGGCAACCAGTGATGCCGCAGCTGCCTGCTCTTGCGTTGCCTAGCAACCACCTCGCGGATCGTCGCGTGCTATGGTCGGGCGAGAGAAAGGGAAAATGAGAGCGAGAGGGAGAGAGAGAAACAAATTGTAGCCGCATCAACGAGGCAACAGGCAAACGTGCTGCCGACGCCAACCACGCTTTTCCGTTTCCCCGCATTAGCGCCGAAGGCTCGCGGTGTCCGGGACTGCAGCAGGCGCCTGTGGCGGCGGCTCGGCCGGGCTCCGACCAGCTGCGCGTTATTGCGCATGTGCCGTGACGTCATCCCGGCGTTCCGTCTGCTGCACGCCACCCGTACACTGTGCATAGCTTGTGCCCCACTTTCCCAACTATATTAGGCACTGTACCCCAACTTGTACTCGGATTGCAAGTGCTTCGCAAGGCGTTCCCAGATGCCACGAGCCACGAGGAAATGCTTATAGACTTCGTATCACTTAGCATCACTTGGCATTATTTCATATAACTTAGCATCACTTCGTATAGGCATGACCGGCTAGGAACCGATTAGCTGCGCTGTGTCTTTAGCCTTGCGCCACTCGGGTTTCTTTATTGGAAAATTTAGACAGGTCGACCGTAAAATGGACTATCTGGCATGCTATTCTATGTAAGGGAAGGGAAGATGGGAAGAGGGTCAATATTGGGCATGATTATGGGAGAAACGAGGTGACAGAACATATCGCAGAAATGTTACCACCACAAGCCTGATTCCAGGCTCGTGTTGCCTAAGAAACCTCAAAGAGTGCGCATTGTCTCTATCGTCTGCCAACTCTCCGGCCATACGCCAAATAGGAGGTTCTCCGACAGTCGCCTGTTGTCTAAATGCCTCAAGGTAGCTGCCAGTGTCAGCCTTTTTCGCGCGTATACACAGGGCACACCAAGAGCACACACCACGCGCTACCCGCAGGGGCGTCTGCGTCAGCAGGCGTTTGGATTGTTGCGACACCACGGACCCGAGCACATGGGGCTTGGACCGTCCCGCGTGTAACCGTGCGCGGCTTAGCCGTGTCCGGGGAAAAGGGGATCCTGGAGGTTGAGCCGAAGCCGGGTGTTTGGACCTTTATGGCCCCCCGGCGGAGGCAACACACCTCTTTGGCCTCGGCTTCACGTAGACGGCACCCCCGGACAGACCGACCCGGGGGAAATCGGTAGTTGCCTTTTCCTGTCTCTCTCTCCCTCCAACCTTCGTCTTTCTCTCTCACTTTCCATCTCTCCTGTCCTCTCTTCACTTCGTTTTACTTCCAATTTTCCAGGCAGCAAGGGTTAACCTGGTTTAGTTTATCCACCCTTGGGTCTATTACATTAGGTTATAGTGGCTATGTACAGCTGGCGTCTGCATCTCCTTTGGGTCTTGTAGCGTCCCCTTGTTGGGCTCGGTGGTGGGCGGCTGGCATATTTACCGAAATTATTGTTACTTTATGGTTTATCGTCCTTCCCCCGACTCCCTGATTGCTCTCACAAACGAGGGCGCACCGAAGATATTTTTCAATTCAATGGCAACAGATTTCAAAACTTCCCACGATTTCATGTGATCCATTCTGATAAACCCGAAAAGACGGTGAGAATAATCTCACCTTTTCTCGTTTCGAAAAGTCAGACTGAAGCTCTTATATCAGGATACAAAGCGTCGAAAATGGCTAGCGGGGACCTCCTTTTGGAACTCCGCGATGTGAAACAGCACGAAAAGCTTCCTAACCTAGTGTCATTCGGGGAGATCTCAGTGACAATATCCTCGCACCGAACTATGAACACTAGTCGTGGTGTTGTCTCCGACGATGACCTCATGGAACTGACAGAAGCTAAACTATTGGAAGGCTGGAGCGAGCAAAACGTGATCACTGTTAAACGAATCTTGCTAAGACGGGACGGCAAAGAGATCAAAACCAAGCATATAGTACTTACTTTTGGCTCAAGCATCCTGCCCGAGACAATCGAGGCAGGCTATGTAAAGCTACGGGTTAGACCCTATGTACCAAACCCTCTTCGTTGCTTCAAGTGCCAGCGTTTCGGCCACAGTTCCCACAACTGCCGTGGCCGTCAGACATGTGGTAAATGTAGTTCCGCCGACCATGTCTCTGAAACATGTGAAAACACTTTACACTGCGTCAACTGCGATTGCGAGAATGCCGCATACTCGCGGTCATGCCCGTCTTGGAAGAAAGAAAAAGAAATAGTCACGATAAAGTAAAGGAAAACATAACTTTCAGGGAAGCACGCAGGCGGCTATCGTACCAGCCAATAAACACCTTTGCCGAAGTGGCGCTTCAGGGGGCAGCGTCGCAACGGCTTCTGGCGACTGTCCGGCCCACACACAGTGAGCCGGCAGTGACGCCATCCGCCCCCTCGGCGGCTGCACCTAGCGCTGCTCCGCCAACTCACAAGAAGGGGCCATCGACATCCGGGCTGGTGGCCTGTAGGGCCTCGTCCCTCGAGGCGAGGCCTTCTCGTCACACCAACCGCTTGCAAGAGCGCGTGTCCAGTGCCTCGCAAGAGGCTATGGACACAACAACCAGCCAGACGGCGCCACTAGCGCCTAAGGAGCCGCGAGAGCCTCGCGATCGCTCCAAACAAGAAACACTCCGCATCACGGCGCCCGGAAAGGGTTCTGTGAAGTAATTCCTCTTTCTTAACACACAGCACAAAAACCACATTCAACATGGATACACAAATATTACAGTGGAATGTCCGAGGACTCCACAATCTCGATGACATGAAAGAATTTCTACATAAGTATAATCCAAAGGTGCTGTGTGTCCAAGAAACACACCTGAAACACACGCAAACAAATTTTCTCCGACAATACGCCATTTTTTGTAAAGACCGCGATGACACAGTCGTGTCTTCCGGTGGTGTGGCTATTGTAGTCGACAGAGGTATTGCCTGCCGGGAATTCAAACTTCGTACGCCCCTAGAGGCCGTTGCTGTCCGAGGGGTGTTCTTTGACAAGCTGGTCACTATCAGCTCTATATACATCCGTCCCAATTATCAACTACATAAAACTGAATTTCAAAACTACATAAATGAACTTCCGGAGCCATACATAGTTCTCGGACATTTAAACGCACATAACACTTTGTGCGGAGACTCTCGGTGCGATGCAATAGGTCGCCTAATTGAAAACTTTCTCCTTGCCTCAGGAGTATGTTTACTGAATAAGAAAGAGCCAACGTACTACAGCGTGGCGCATAACACATACTCGTCCATAGATCTAACTATAGTATCGAGTACATTAATTCCGTATCTGGAGTGGTCTGTTCTCAAGAAACCCTTTAGAAGCGACCACTTCTCAATTATCCTACGCTTAACAAAACAAGATGAATGCACCCCACGCGTTCTCCGTTGGAAGGTTGACTCGGCTAATTGGGAACTTTTCCGAGAACTAACATATTTAAGCAAAGATGATATTGCCTGCTAATATAGACAACGCTGTGGCATATTTAACAGGTTTTATTATTGATGCTGCAAAGAAATGTATTAAACAAACTAACGGATTGACTAATAAGCATCGTATCCCATGGTGGAACGACGAATGTCATAAAGCACGCAAAAATCAGAACAAAGCTTGGGGACAGCCGAAAACCTTATTAATTTCAAACAGGTCAAATCACAAAGCAGGAGAACACGTCGACATGCTAAGAGAGAGAGCTGGGAGAGGTACCTTTCTGGTATAAATTCTTACACAGACGAGGCGAAAGTATGGAATAGAGTGAATAAATTAAAAGGCCGTGAGACGAAACCGCTGCCCTTAGATAGTGATGAACCACCGACCTGTGGTAGATGTGGTGAGAGGCTGGCCGTCCTCCATGTCCTCTTGGAGTGTCGGTAAGCCGAAGTGGAGAGAAGGAAACATTTCCCTGTAGCAAACCACTATCATACCCATCTTCATCCTATGATGTTTATTGGTGAAAAACCGCTGTTTAACACCAAAGCAATCCTCGGTTTCTTAAACGAAGTGGTCCTGGATGTTATGAGCCCAATAAATTCGTAGCGCATCCTCTCTCCAGAGGATGCCGCTATGATAGTTTTGTATAAGCACATGCCTCCAGGCCCTTGTGTTTCAAGGGCTCTGTTTAGTTAGTAGTGTGGTTTTGACAATTTTTATATCTGATATGTCTTGCATATCATATCATTCTTTAGCAATGCATCTTTTACGCTCATAGTACACGTCACTAGTCATTGCCATTATCTTATTCCACGTAAATTTTACGCACTTTACAGCAATTATTTTAGGCCCCTTTACAGCCACGTCACATCTACTTCTCTCAATTCATCACTTCACTGCGAACTAACACTGTCATGGCGCTCTTTCGCTATACCTGGCCCTTGCGCCACTAAACTCCAACAATCATCATCAACACCACGCGCTGAAGAGTTCGGAGAGTCTGCCCGTCCAATGATGTACAAGTATTTGCGCGTGAAAGCGAAGCCTAATCGTAGTCTGTGTATCAGGCAGGTGGAATTCCACAAAGGACCGAAAACTGCATATCGCCATCAAGCCTTTTAAGGCGGACAAGGTGAGCGTCTGGCTGGGCCAAGTATCTTCCCGTCGCACTCCTCAAGAAGGTCTACGTCTCGGGAATGGTTGGCAAGGGTGATTTGAATGCCTGGCTAGCTTGAAGCTAGCTTGGCGACCTGGGAAGAATTTTGTAGCAAGCTACGAAATACCAAAAGAAGTACGCACCGGAAAGAGCAAGCAGAACGTGCCCTCAATTCCAGGAATTAGAGACCAAATGAAAGTGTCGCTATGTTCCGGTCAGCTGATCCTGAAATCCGAGAACAGAAGGTACGCTTGTTTATTCGGGGAGTGAAAGGGCAGCTGTTCGCAGGTCTAGTGAGCAAACCAACGGGTACCATTGCCGAATTCCTTAATGAAGCAAAAACGGTGGAGCGTATGCTACGGCAGCGGTCGTTGCAGTAAGAGCGTCCCAGCTACTTTTCAACTGTCTCGTCGCCGTCCATGGCAACCCCTCATTTGACGGCCCTCCGGGAATTAGTGCGCAGTATTGTACCTGAGGAGGTGCAAAACTTTCATGCAGTATCAACCCCTCAACCCCTCGTGACAGCTCTAAGTGACATGGTTCACGAAGAGGTGAGGCAGCTGGTCCAACCAGTGGTCGCACCGTCAGCCGCCGTCCCTCTCCTGACATACGCTGAAGCCTTAAGTGCTTCTATGCTGGCTGTCAGCCATCCGTCATGTACATCCATGCAACAGAGGACGCAGTACTTCTGGAGTCCTCCGCCTTCCGCAAGCCAAAGTATAAACGTGCGCAAATGCAGCGTGTGGCGTGGTCCCGACAGTCGACCACTCGGCTCTTACTGTGGTCAAGCAGGTCACATATACTGAGAGCGCACACACCGGCAGATGCGCCTTCCTGGGTTTCGCACAGATGCAAGTCGCCCCCTCTGAGCGTCCCCGAGCTATAGCCGAGTATTTGGCGAGCCACCAGTCCCCGACTCGTGCGCAACGTCTGTCCCGCTTCTCTTCCTCCTCGACGCTCTGCGTCATCTGGCCAACACCCGGCGTTCACTAATGGCGTTGGGGTCAAATTCACTTGGTCCCCAAGCCCACGCCAGGGAAATCGAAGCAGCGACCTCCGGCTTTGGGGTGCTCTTGATCGACCTATACAATACCCTCCCCCAAAACGCCAGCTGACCGCCGACGATTCTCTAGTACAGCCGCATTATTCTGACACTGGCACCTATTATTCTGTTATCAGTGCCCAACTGGCCGCCTAACTGAGAAATGTCACGACGCCATAGCAGGGACCAAGCCTCCGGACAGCAGGTGGTCATCTCTTGACGCCGATGGGGAAATGCACAGCTTAGCTCCAAATTCATCTGTTAACGTACGTTGCTTCTTTCATCGTGTTCCGCGAGTGCTCACGGAAAGTCATCCTTGGGATGGATTTTCGTCGTGAGCACGGAGCTATCATCGATCTTCGAGAGCTGATTTTAACGTTTTCCGACAGCTACGCCCCCGTACTGCCATATAGTAACAGGCACAAGACAGCACTGCGTGTTGTTGACGACACTGTGACACTCCCGCCGCGAGCTTGTATTTTATCACTGCTGAAGTGAGTGCTGCCGTAAGTGTAGCGGCATTGCTGAAGGAAACCTGTCGGTGCTCTTGCCTGGGCAGGTCGGCGTCGCCCGCGGCATTATTCAACTGAATGGAAGGACGACTGAGGTTTTAGTTACGAACTTCTGCGGCGATTACCAACGCCTGGTAAAGAGAACGACCATTGCTCACTTTGACGAGATTGGGGATGCCATAAGTTCTACCCTTGCTGAGCTTCCTGCAGCCGTAAAGAGCGACACCGCGCTGGTCAGTATAGCCCACGTAAAGCCTGAGCTCTGAGCCCCACAACAAGAGCATATATGAAGTATTTTATGCATTTTGAGTGGTTGTTTTGCACCCACGTCAAAAATCAGAGACCCCCATCGCGAAGCACCGTATTATATGACCCCACCAAACGCCCCGTGCGTCAACACACCTACCCAGCGTCACAAAAGGAGCAAGAAGTGATCCGTGGTTAAGTAAAGCAAATGCTCGGCGATGACGTAATCCAACCCTCTACCAGCCCGTAGGCATCCGTCGTTGTACTTGTCAAAAAGAAGGACAGCACCCTTCAGTTTCGTGTGGATTACCGCAAACTGAACAAGCTGACGAAAAAAGATGTGTACCCTCTTCTCCGCATAGATGACTCTCTAGAGCGCCTTCGATATGCCCGATACTTCTCTTCAATAAATTTACGAAGGGGCTACTGGCAGATCCAAGTTGATGAACGTAATCGTGAAAGGACTGCCTTCATAACTCCGGATGGCCTGGGCGAAATTAAGGTGGTGCCCTTCGGATTATGCTCAGCTACCGCGACCTTTAAATGATGATCTCCAACATTTGAACAAAACGTACAGTGACTTCTGTCCGTGTTCCTTGCAATTCGCTCTGCAGCCCTATTATTAAAACCTGAGAAATGTCATTGGTTATGAGGAGCAGAAGTTCCTCGGCCACGTTGTTAGCCACGCTAATGTTCGGCCAGACCCAGAAAAGAGTATGGCTGTTGCTGCGTTTCCCTAACAGCAAACAAAAATGACGTTCACCGCTTCTTGGGCTTCTGTGCGTACTACAGACGCTTTGGAGATATTGTTTCCAAAATTGCAGAACCTCTGACTCGTTTCACAAATAAATATCACCCATTTTTGTGGTCTGAAGCCGAGAGATGCTTTTTCCAAGCTCCAGCGGCGCCTCCGGAAACCGCCCTTACATGGACACTTCGATGAAGACACCGATACTGAAATGCACACCGATGCTAGCAACATCGGCCTTGGTACAGCTCTCGTGCAGTGACGACATGCCGTTGAACCTGCTACAGCTTATGCTAGCCGCAATTTAACTTCTGCCGAAACTGACTACTCTACTGCTGAAGAGGAAGGCTTAGCTGTCTCTGGGCGGTAGCTAAGTTCCGGCCATATTTATACAGCCATCCATTCAGAGTGGTTACCCCAACATCATGCCCTTTGTTTGCTAGCCAACGTCAAAGACCCCCATTTCCACAGTAGACAAGGGAGGCGTGTGGCGTCGAGTGGGCCTACCTCGACATGGTACACACGGCAAGGGCCGGTTGTCTTTTTCACCACTTCATCCGCGCAACCAGGAACTTTAGCCCTTATACGTACGCATAGTACTTGCTCTATTTATCGCCCTGTGCTCATGGCCAACAGCGACAAATGTGAAGGTGACACGCTCATGTCTAATAGAGTTTATAAATAGATGGACATTTCGTCCTAATTATAGAAATTTATAGAAAATACATGTTAACAGGTATACATAGAAATACGCAATATTGTATTGGGAAATGCCCATAAAAAGCAACTAAACTGCATAAAACAGTAAACGTTGTGCAATTGAACATACACAACCGTGTGATTGTCTCGTTAACTCCACCATAACAAACGTTCACACGCGTGCACTTCGGAGGCTAAATGCATTATTCGCGTCGGCGGCGCTTGCTGACGCGGATTGTTCTTAAGCAGTAGCAACAGCAGTAGGTAAATACCCTAAACATTTTGCCTCCCCTTGAAACACTTGGTTCACACTAGGATTGTTCAAGAGCATGCGCACGGAAGAAAATGTGCAGCGTAAATGCAAAAATATACCATTTAAGCAATCTCTTAAGCTTCGGTACAAGAATTTTGCACCTTACTGACATACCTACTTAAAAAGCGAAGAAGACTTACAATGAAATTGTATAAAATCAAACCGGCAACGATTCCCGAAAGCAATGGCAGGTACCTATAAAGTTTCTGAATAAGAATCCTACTAGGAAAAGAATAACCAGAATTCAAGAAAACGACTGCATACTTACAAATCATGAATATATTGCATACCCATTCACCAAGTTTTTGCTACTGTGCCTGATATTCCTGGCGGTAATGACACTCACATGCCGCGCTTGTCACAACAATCATTTTATCTCTTCCCATCTACAGCCAGCGGAGTTCGCGCACAGAATTATGAATCCTAATAAATGTAGTCCGGGTTTAGATTCCATATGCTCGTATCAAATCAAGCAAATTCTTGGCAGTGACGTTGTCAATTTCATCTTTAAAGATGTCGTTTTGCCTAGTGATTTGAAAAGATCTTAAACAATTTTAATGCAGAAAAAAGGATACGTCACCTTACTAACAAATTACAGGCCTATATTCATATTACTGCGTTTTAGTAAAGCAGTATAAAAAGTAATAGCACAGAACCTCTCTAACTACTTGGACAAGTTCTAACGTTTAACACCAACACAGTTTGGTTTTCGTGCTGGATATTCTACTAACCTAGCTTTAATCACCCTCACAGACATGATCAAAGCCGCAATTTATGGGGGCAGATTCATAGGATCCGTCTTTATTGTTTACTCGAAAGCATTCGATCCCCTTATTCAAAACATTCTCTTAACTAAACTCAGTGCGTATGGCATAACAGGTCCATCTTCAGAGCTACTGCGAAGTTATTTACACGACGGACAGCAACATGTTTGCATTTCAGGACTACTGTCTGATACAAAATAATTAACACTGGCCTTTCACAGGGATTCATACTCGGTCCCCCCTTAATTGTGATTTCCCAAGCTGCCTAACTTCTACTGAATGTTTTTTTTTTTTTGTGCGCGGACATCACTGTTTACGCTTCCCACAACTACATCTGTACGCTGAGTGTTCAAATGATGCACTAAAATAAATCAATAGTTGGTGCAAAAAATTGCTAATCAACCTTCAGAAAATGAATTTTGACCTACTCTTCCACCACTGTACATTGCCTCTCACCCAAAATTACCGTCTAATGCCTCGCAGGGGCGTCTGCGTCAGCAGGCATTTGGTGTGTTGCGACACCACGGACCCGAGTACATGGGACTTGGACCCTCCCACGCGTAGCCGTGCGTGGCTTAGCCGTGTCTGGGGAAAGGGGGATCCTGGAGGTTGAGCTAATGCCGGGTGTTTGGACCTTTAAGGCCCCCCGGCGGAGGCAACACACCTCTTTGGCCTCTGCTTCACATAGACGGCACCCCCGGACTGACCCACCCGGGGGAAATCGGCGGTCGCCTTTTCCTGTCCCCCTCTCCGATCTTTTTCTTCTCTATTTTTCTGTCCTCACTGTCCTGTCACCTCTTCTCTTCAGTTACTTCCTCACTTTTCATAGGCGGCTTGGGTTAACCTTGTGTAGGTGCCCTCCCTTGGGTTTGTATATAAGGTTTTAGCGGCAATTTACGACTGGCGCCTGCAGCCTTACACGTTAAGTGCTGCAGCGTCCCCTTGTTGGACTCCGAGGTGGGTGGCTGCCATTGCTGCCGAACTACACCAAATTGCTATGGGAGCACCCGCTTTTCCTAGGCTTCTTGATCGTCTCCCTCAGAAGAGGGGACGCACCGATGAGATTATAAACTTGTTCACACGACCTAAAGACGTTTTCCCACGATTTCAAGTAGTCCACAGTGAAAGAACCGAAAAACTAGCAAGAACCATATCCCCATTTGTAGTTGCAAAAAGCTTGACCAACGCACTAGGCCCTGGCTACAAGGTCACCAAATTGCCAAGCGGGGACCTTCTCCTTGAACTACATGATACAGAACAATACAATAGACTCGGCAAACTTGTTACTTTTGGTGATGTCCCAGTTTCCGTTTCACCGCATCGATCCATGAACACAGTACGGGGGGTAGTATCTGAAGCAGACCTCATCGACCTATCTGAAACCGAACTGTTGGAAGGATGGAAGGAGCAAAATGTCACGAATGTGCAGCGCATTGTTATGAGACGGGACAATAAAGAAATTCGCACGAAACACCTGATACTTACCTTTGAATTGAGCGTTTTGCCACAAAGCATTGAAACAGGCTACACAAAGACATCCGTAAGACCATACATCCCAAATCCTAGGCGATGCTACCAATGCCAAAGATTCAGCCATGGCTCGTAGAGCTGCCGTGGCGAATCACCTGTGCTAAGTATGGAATACAAGGTCATGCCTCAGACAATTGTGAGGCCACACCTCACTGCGTTAATTGCGATGGTGACCATCCAGCATACTGCCGGTCCTGTCCAAGCTGGAAAAAAGAAAAAGAAATTCTAACACTGAAAGTCCGTGAAAACATATCGTTCAGGGAAGCACGCAAAAGGTGCTCACCATTCCACACAACAACTTATGCTGATGCGGCGCGTCAAGGGGCAGCGGCGCAGCGGCTACTGCCACCTGCCCAGCCCGCGCGCAGCGAGCTGTCGCTTGTGGCTCCTGCCCCCAGGGTGGAAGGAGCTAAGTCTACACCACCCAACCAGCGAACAGGCCCAGTTACCCTAGGGTTGCCGGCACCACAACAGTCCTCGGTGGCAGCCTGCGCTTCGCGTAGCGAACCCACAGGCCCGCCAGCAGCTCCCACGGTGGGTGCAGTCAAGGCTGCCTCACCCTCTCCGGCCCCTGCTGGTGCTGGCAACAGCCGGCGCAGCTCAGGCCCAAAGGCAGCCCCATCGACATCCGGGCTGGTGGGCGCAAATGTCTCGTCCTTCGCGGCGAGACTTTCTCGTGAAACTTCTCGCTCGCAAGAGCGCGTGTCCGGCGCCTCACAAGAGGCAATGGACACCACACCCACCCCGACGGCGCACCAAGTGCCTAAGGAGCGGCGAGGTTCCCTCGACCGCTCCCTTTTTGTTTTTAGTACACACAGCACCCATTTACATTCAGTATGGCCACACAAATTATACAATGGAACATCAGAGGCCTTCTTAGGAACCTCGATGATGTGCAAGAACTTCTCCACAAACACAATCCAAAAGTTCTGTGTGTACAGGAAACTCATTTAAAATCGACACATACGAACTTTCTTCGACAGTATGTTACGTTTCGTAAAGATCGCGATGATGGTCTCGCATCATCAGGTGGTGTTGCCATTGTGACTCACAAAAGCATAGCATGTCAACGTTTGCAGCTGCAAACGCCCCTTGAAGCAGTGGCAGTTCGACTGATTCTCCTTAACAAACTCATCACCATTTGCTCGCTATACATACCCCCACATTACCGCTTACACAAACACGAATTTCAGTCCTTGATAGACGAATTGCCAGAGCCCTATCTTGTTCTTGGCGATCTCAATGCACACAACAGTCTGTGGGGCGACGCTCGCATCGATGCGCGAGGCCGTCTAATTCAAGATTTTCTTTTCTCATCCGGTGCTTGTCTGCTTAACAAAAAAGAACCGACATATTATTGTCTTGCAAACAAAACCTTTTCCTCTATAGACCTCAGCATAGCTTCTCCATCCATATTACCTGATCTTGAATGGGAAGTTATAAAAAACCCTTACGGGAGCGACCATTTCCCAATACTGCTGAGAGCACCAAGACAATACGAATCTCCACCTCATGCTCCCCGGTGGAAGGTCAATGCAGCGGACTGGGAAAAATTCCAAACACTTACCAGTAAGCTCTCGTGGGCTGACATTTCATCGCTCGGAGTTGACGGCGCCACCGAGTATTTTACTAATTTCATAATTGATGCAGCTTCTAAGTGTATTCCCCAAACAAGTGGACTTTCTAGCAAACGCCGTGTTCCGTGGTGGAATGAACAATGCCGGAACGCACGTAGGCAGCAGAACAAAGCATGGAGGCAGCTTCGCGATTATCCTACGGCTGAAAACCTTGTCAGTTTCAAGAAAATCAAGTCCCAAGGTAGGAGAACACGCAGACAAGCCAGGAGAGACAGCTGGCAAACATGTTTATCAAGTATCAACTCGTACACGGATGAGGCCAAGGTTTGGAACAGGGTGAATAGAGTAAGAGGACGACAAACACATCCGCCTCCCCTGGTATACAGACAGGGAGACAGCCTGGAGGACCAAGCGAACCATCTGGGTGCACATTTTGAACATGTGTCCAGTTCATCACACTATTCTCCAGCGTTTAAAAGATACAAATCAGCAATAGAAAAACAAAAACTGGACCGAAAGAGCACCGGAAACGAGCCATATAACCTACCTTTCTCCCTAGCAGAGCTGCATGCATCACTCACCTGTTGCAACCAATCTGCCCCAGGCTCTGACCGCATACTGTATGACATGTTGAAGAACCTGCCCTCTGAAACGAAGAAAACCCTTCTCTGTCTCTATAACTCTATATGGACCTCCGGCCAGATCCCCTCTGCCTGGAAAGAGGCCATAGTGATCCTTATCCTAAAGCAGGGCAAGGATCCATCGTCCGTATCGAGTTACCGGCCCATAGCTCTAACAAGCTGCCTCTGCAAAGCTTTCGAGAAAATGATAAACCGTCGTCTGATACATTTCCTAGAATCAAACAAGCTGCTTGACCCATACCAGTGCGGTTTTCGCGAGGGTCGATCCACCATTGACCATTTGATACGTATTGAGGCACAGATACGTGAAGCTTTTGTTCACAAACAATTCTTTTTATCTGTATTCCTAGACATGGAAAAGGCCTACGACACCACATGGCGGTTTGGAATACTCTCTCCCACTTTGGTGTACGTGGTAATATGTTAAATGTCATTGAAAGTTATCTGGTGAATCGCACATTCCGTGTTCGAGTTGGCAATGCATTATCACGACCTTTTGTGCAGGAAACTGGAGTGCGACAGGGTGGGGTGCTCAGTTGCACTCTCTTCATTAAAAAAATGAATTCCTTGCGTCTATGCATCCCATGCAATATGTTTTATTCAACGTACGTCGATGATATACAGATTGGATTTAAATCATGCAAGCTTGCAATCTGTGAGCGGCAGGTTCAACTTGGTCTGAACAAGGTGGCTAAATGGGCAGACGAGAATGGGTTCTGCCTAAATCCACAAAAGAGCACCTGCGTCCTTTTTTCTAGAAAGAGAGGACTGTATCCCGACCCCGACATTGACCTGCAAGGACAGCGTCTACCTGTAAAAACGGAACATAAATTCTTAGGCATTATTCTTGACACAAAGCTAACATTCATACCACACCTAAAACATCTAAAAAACAAGTGCATGAAAACAATGAATATTTTAAAAGTGTTGTCACGCACTACATGGGGTAGTGACAGAAAGTGTCTGTTAAATTTGTATAAAAGCCTCATACGAACACGCCTAGACTACGGGGCCATAATTCATCAGTCAGCCACCCCAACCGCGTTGAAGATGCTGGACCCCATCCACCATCTAGGTATTCGATTGTCTACAGGTGCCTTTAGGACAAGCCCTGTAGAAAGCCTTTACGTGGAATCCAATGAGTGGTCCCTCCACTTGCAGAGGACCTACACAGATTTCATGTATTTCCTTAGAGTGAATGCAAACAGTGAACATCCCTCATATTCCACCGTAAATGATTTGTCCAGCTCCCACCTCTTTCATAACCGACCTGCAGTAAGAGAGCCCTTCTCGTTGCGTGTGAGAAGTCTGGCTGAGGAAATGGATGTCCCACTCTTTGAACATCGTCTAATGACACCCACTATACAGGTCTCACCGTGGCAGTGGCAGATTGTCGACTGTGATTTGTCCTTTTTACAAGTTACGAAGCACGCCCCGGTTGCACACATTCGAATGCATTTGCTCGAACTGCAGCATAAATACTCCTGTCCGGAATTTTACACCGATGCATCAAAGTCTCATGTCGGCGTCTCTTATGCAGCGGTTGGCCCATCATTTTCAGATGCCGACACCCTGCACCCCCAAACGAGCATTTTCACAGTAGAGGCTTATGCAATACTGTCGGCTCTTAAACATATCAAAGAATCAAAAATACCAAAATATCTACACAGACTCGCTGAGCGTAGTAAAAGCTTTAAAATCTCTGAAAAGGCACAAAAATCCTGTAATAGTATCGCTTTATTGATTAATATGTAATATTTATGCGTCTGGGCAGCATGTTATGGTGTGCTGGGTGCCAGGACACCGAGACATCGAGGGAAATGTACTGGCAGACCAGATTGCCACATCCATCGACGCAAAAGCTGGAAACACATCCATGCCCGTCCCTGTTCCCCATATGAAGCCATATCTACGCAAGAGACTTCGAGCCCACTGGCAACGTTTTTTGGGACCCCCAGAGTCTAAACAAACTTCATTGAATTAAGCCTCGCTTAGGGAACTGGCCATCCACCACGAAATCTAGAAGAAATGATGTCCTATTCTGTAGGTTCAGAATAGGACACACTTACGGCACGCACAATTACTTGTTGTCTGGAGGCGAACCCCCGACCTGTACTAGATGTGGGGAGGTACTTACTGTACTTCACATCCTAGTACAGTGTCCACTAATAGAACCTGACAGAAAGAAACACTTTGTCCAAGCCTATAGAGAGAATATACCCCTACACCCAGCGATGTTTTTACATAATGACCCGGTATTTCAGCACGAATCAGTTATAGCCTTTTTAACCGACATCGACATTTTGCAAGTTCTTCGCCCGAGAGATTCGTAGCAGGGTCCTCTTTCAGAGGACGCTGCTGCGACAGCATTTTGAAATGCACTCTCCTCCAGGCTCTTGCTTCTAAGGGTCTCTGTGAGGCAGTAGTGCCTAGTATCGCTCACAGCTTTTTTATACCATATTATATTCATTGCGCCCCTATCGCATCATTGTCATGATCTTATTAATTTTGTCTTTTACGCACCTTTAGTGTGCAGGATTTTAGGCCCCTTTACAGCCACCCTACACCTACCTACCCACTGTCATTGATCATACCATTTCTCACTCACTACACCACGTCTTGGCGCTCTTTGGCCATAGCTGGCCCTTGCGCCAGAAAACAACATATATCATCATCATCAAGCACCTAGTACTTAATTTTGGTTCAAGTGTCCTGCCCGAGTCCATCGAGGCCTGGTACCTCAGACTTCGTGTTAGGCCATACGTGCCAAATCCTCTGAGGTGTTTCAAGGTTTCAAGTGCCAGCGATTCGGGCACAGTTCACAGAACTTCCGAGGCCGGCAAACTTGTGCTAAGTGCAGTGCCAATGAACATTCCTCCGAAACTTGCAATAACACTCCACATTGTGTCAACTGTGATGGTGAGCACGCCGCATACTCGCGGTCGTGCCCGTCATGGAAGAAAGATAAAGAAATTGTGACTATTAAAGTCAAAGAAAATATCACATTCAAGGAGGCACGTAGGCGGGTATCTTACCTGCCCAAGAACACCTTTGCCGATGTGGCGCGTCAGGGGGCAGCGACACAACGGCTTCCGGCGCCTGCCCGGCCCGCAAGCAGCGAGCCGGCAGTGACGCCATCCGCCCCCTCGGCGGCTGCAGCTAGCGCTGCTCCGCCAACTCACAAGAAGGGGCCATCGACCTCTGGGCTGGTGGCCTCCAGGGCCTCGTCCCTCGAGGCGAGGCCTTCCCGTCAAACCAACCGCTCGCAAGAGCGCGTGTCCAGCGCCTCGCAAGAGGCGATGGACACAACAACTCGCCAGACGGTGCCGTCAGCGCCTAAGGAGCCGCGAGAATCTCGCGATCGCTCCAAAAAAGAAAAAGCCTGCATCACAGGGCCCGACAAGGGCTCTGTAGCTTAAGTTAGTCTCCTTTACACACAGCACAAAAAACACTTTCAACATCAATCAATCAATCAATCATGTTTATTTAACGTGCCCAGGAACAACCCTAAGGTCTGAGTGCTGGCGCACGCATACATTACAAACCAAAAACAAAACACTCGGGGAAAAATGATTAAAAAAATAAATGAATAAAAATAAAAATTGTGAAAAGAAGAGAGTACGGACAACAAAGCGCAAAGTAAATACAAAAGAAAAAGGAGGAGAAGGACACTTGAACAATACATGATATTATAATACAAGGCAAAGCTCGGACAAGAACGATGACAAGGAGTTATGAAAGATATCAAGTTCACGAAAGTAAGCGTTATAAAGATTCTGTATTCTGTGGACAGTTGAGTGTTCGTGATGACAGGCAGGCACATGGAAAGGTCTATGTTCTCTGGTGATCTTGCGTGGGATGCGGAACATGACACAGCTGAGAAGTTCGGGACACGTGAGGTTACCGTGAAGGAGTTTAAAGAGAAACAGAAGGTCAGCGCGATTACGTCGGTCGCGAAGCGAAGGCAATGACAATCCAACAGTGTTAGTACAGGGTGCAATGTCCAGGTTTGCAAAGCGGTGATTATATATGCTTAGAAACTTTTTCTGGACACGATCTATAATGTCACTGTTGGATCTAGCAGAGCCATTCCAGACGACCGACGCATATTCGAGTTGAGGAAGGCAGATGGTTGTGTATAATTTGCGGAACGGTGTAGGAGACTTGAATTCCCTCGATAGTCTGCATACAGAACCAAGAGAGCGCATACCCCGCATTGCAACACGTTTAGTGTGAGCCGAAAAGTGTAAGGTTGCATCAAAAAGTACACCAAGATCATTGATCTCGCAGACCTTACACAACGGCACAGAATCTATAGAATAAGAAAAAGAAATACTTGCTGTTTTGCGTGTGGAAGTCATGACTTTTGGTCTTAGCAGCATTCAAGGTAAGGTTATTATTCTTGCACCATTTAGAAAAGGAAAACAGGTCAGACTGCAGGGCGTGACAGTCATCAACAGTGTGAATTTTCTTAAAAATCTTGATGTCATCGGCATATAGAAGGAAAGAAGAGTTCCGAATAACAGAAAGAACGTCATTAATAAAAATTAAAAAAAGGAGTGGTCCTAATACTGACCCCTGAGGGACGCCGCTAGTTGCCAAGTAAGAAGAAGATGTTTGGCCATTGACGTTAATATAACACGATCTATCAAGAAGATAACTGCGCAAGAGATTCACAACTGACGAGTCAACATCAAGGTGCGTAAGCTTGATCAGATGCAGCGAGTGGCTGACTACATCAAAAGCCTTGCTGAGATCACAGTAAATGGTGTCAACTTGCCCCCTTTGAAGTACCGGCGTGGAGATCTGTGTCATGAAACTTGCGAGATTTGTGATAGTGGAGCGGCCGGTGAGAAATCCATGCTGATTCGGAATGAGCGAGTTCTTCACAGTAAAAGACAATATGTTGTGAAGAGCAAGCTCAAAAATCTTGGACGTAGCACAGAGAAGAGAAATTGGGCGATAATTCGACACATCTGACTTACATCCAGACTTAAATACAGGAAAAACACGAGCAGTTTTCCACATGTGAGGGAAAGTGGAAGTAGTCAAAGAGTTATTAAATATAGATGTCAATACAGGAGCAAATATACTGCCGTAAGCTTTTAGAATTGCGGAAGAGATGCCGTCAGGGCCGCAGGATAGGGAAGGCTTCAAGCGCCTAAGGCATTCGTGGACAAGCTCTTCATCAAACAGCACCGCACTAGATGTAGGAACCGTCGTGTGCTGCTGACTGACATCAGCGTTGAAACCTGCATCTTTATATAAGGAAGAGAAATGGGCTGCAAAACAATCCGCGACTGCTTGGACTTCTGCCCCTCTAGAGTCAAGTAAGCGAAAACCCTCTCCATGTTTATTGGAGCGCTTATGGATATACTGCCAAAATTCTGCCGGCCGGTCGGAGGCGCTTTTTTCCAAGAATGCCATATATGAATCTTGATCCCGCTTATAGAGACGTTTACAGAGAGCCCGAAAAAAGCGGAATTCTTCTCTGTACTCATTAGGCAACGTAATTCTGGATTTTCGGTGTGCGCGATCTTTATGCTTTAGGGAAATTATGAGTTCAGACGAAAACCAGTGGGGATATCTAGAGCGTCTAGGCCTGTACTGGGGAATGTATTTGCGCATACTGCTCAAAACAAGCTCTGTAAACTGATCTACTTGGTCATTAACATTGCTTTTGTCGGTAACCAGTGACCAGTCGGTTGTGGACAAGGAATTATATAAACCAACATAATCACCACGCTTGAAAGCAAAGCGTGGGGATTCATTTACGCCACTGGAGGAGCTCTGCTTCAGTGCTGACACAGAGGCAGTTATCTTTAGTGGCGGATGAAACTTATCGGTACGCACAAGGAAAATTTCGGAACGAGAGACATCTAAAACCTGAGCATTTGAGATGCAAAGATCTAAGACGTTGTCACAGGAATTGGCGACTAAGTTATGCTGTTGAAGGGAACAGAAAGACAGAAAGTCCAACAACAGGCTGCATTTCTTCTCTGTGTAATGATTGTAATAAGAATATCTAAGTGTGTTCCAATCAATACCTGGTGTATTAAAATCACCAAGAAGAATTACTTTGTGCTTACTATGGGAGGATATTACACTTTCAATGGAAGAGATGACCTCATCATACAAAACAGGGGAAATATTCGGCTGTACATAGAACGATCCAATCAACAATTTTTCACATCGGGCTAAGCTAACTTCTAGCCATATCGACTCCCGTACACTTTCTATATCGATGCGCCGTACACATCTCAGTGAATTGTCAACTGCAATCAGCACGCCACCACCTTTTTGTTGAGATCCACTGAAGTCCCGGTCACTGCGGAAGACGTTGTAGTGCGGTGGAAAGAAGTCTGAAGACGAAATGTCACTACACAGCCAAGTTTCAGAAATAACAAAAATAGGAAAAGAACATGAGATTACATTGCAAAAAAATTCGCGTGCTTTGGTGCGAAGTCCGCGAGCGTTTTGGTAAAAAATTTCCAAATTACACGCCACTTTGATCCTTGGGGGTTGTTATTTCAGTAGCATGAATCATGTCATCGTGTAGCACACCACGGAAAGGCTTGAACAAGCAACCCATTGGCCACATTGACGGGTCGTTCAAGCGCTTAAGGGCTTCTTCATCAACGGTTACATGAAAAGAAGAATACGATTGATATTTAGTTCTAAGTCGCCGGCAGGAGAGGGGAGAAATATTCAAGGCCTTTAAGTGGTTGGTCAGGTCGGAAGAGGTTGTTTCAGAGCTCAAATTAGAAACAAAAATAGCCTTAGGTCGATGCTGCCGTTGAGCTACAGATAATGTGGAACTCTTTCGCGCTCCAACCGAGGCAGGACTCGTTTTTTTGTGTAGTCACGGGTGCTTTTTCAGTGGACGAAGCGAAATCACGTGGGGAAACAGCATCTCGTCGTTCAGCAGTGCGTTGTAACACAGGTACATTAGCTCGCGTTGAGGCAGGAGTAGAAGTAGTAAGGGTGGGTGACTTTCCGGAGTCGGCAGGTGTCTTCACAGGCATGGCAGTTGCACGTCGCGACAGCTCGTCGCGCAGGCAACGAACCTCCGCTCGAAGGGAGGCGACGACTTGGGTCTGTTGCTCCACGCCGCGGCAATGGTCCTTACGAAGGCGTTTATTCTCCTCTCGCAGTTGGGAAACTTCTTCGCTCAGGAACGAGATTCCCTCCAGCGCGTCGAGGAGGAGGCGCCGTAGACCTGCCAGGCTACCGTCAAGGTCACCCGGTGGGGCACAAGAGGAGAAGGGAGAACCAGTTCGGGAAAGGGAAAGCTGCAGGGAGCACGCCGTCGGGTCGTTGTCGCTAGGCTTAACACCCTGCTGATTCAACTCACACAAATTACAGCAAAAGGAGCGCGATCCCGACTTCAAAAGATCCAGTTCGTCGTCTGGCCAGGTCACACATTTCGCATGCACACGTTTATCACACTTTTCACAGCGAAAAAACTGCTGCTTTCCGAAAAAACGGCACGAGCAGAGCAAGCATGCGTCCTTACTGGGCGCCATGCTGCGGGACTAAAAAATAATACAGTGGAACGTCAGAGGACTCCTACACAACCTCGATGATGTCAAAGAAATCCTACACAAGTTTAATACGAACGTGCTGTGTGTTCAGGAGACACCCCTTAAATCTACACAATGCAACTCTCTCCGGCAATACGCCATCTTTCGCCAAGACCGCGATTACACCTTCGTGTCACCCGGCGGTGTTGCTATCGTAGTTGACAGAGGTGTTGCCTGTCGAGAACTGAAACTTCGTACGCCCCTGGAGGCAGTTGCTGTCCGAGGGGTATTGTTTGACAGGCTAGTCACTGTTAGCTCTATATACATCCCTCCTAATTATCATCTTAATAAAACTGAATTTCAGAACTACATAGATGAACTTCCGGCACCATACATAGTTGTCGGAGATTTAAACGCACATAACACATTGTGGGGAGACGTTTTTCCTTTTGCCTGCAAGGCCAGTGAAGGTGCGCTGACACATTTTTCTGCTTCAGTACTGATACACAAGGCTTCAAAGATCTCCCTTGCTTGCTGTGTCTTAAAGCTGCGCAGGACACGTGTGCCCTCAAAGTCAGGCTTGCATGAGGCGGCAGTGCACCGCCGACAGTGATCTGCCAAATGTCCACCCCCCGCCAATGAGTTAACAGCTGCGCGATGCTCTCTCGATCTGTCGTTGACGCAGCGGCCGGTCTGGCAAAATAACATCTACCACATGAAAGTGGGATGCGGTACACGACGCCCACTCTGCACTCCACGAAACGAGTAGTGTGCTTAGTTGTGCAGCCGGCCTTGGAAGTGCCATTCACAACATTGCACAAACGTGCCAGCCTACCAGGTGCCGAAAAGGCTACCGGGATGCCACATTTCCCCGCAACCTTCTTGAAGCGGTGGGACAGGTCATGAACATAGGGCACAATCACAGGCTGCGCCTGTGATTGTGCCCGTATTTAAGGCGAAACATGATTTCCTTTCGCTGATAATTCTACCTGATGATTTTTGTATTTTTGTATGGTTCCGCGGTGGTATATATGTTGCTGTTTTTGTCATTAAACTTTCAGTTGATGTCTAGCGCCCGTCCATTCTACTTGTCTCCTCTTTGTGTTCCCGTCCATCAGCGCTTGTTACGATGTCTAAGTTCAGCTACAACCAACTAGCCCAAATTTCTGCTTTAAATACTATGACGAACTACGCCGTCAACGCCTCCTCACCCGCCGCCCTAATCCCCATCAGGAATCGTTGTCCGGCTTGACCTCTCCTTTTCCAGATTCCACCCTCCTCTCGCAGATCAAGGCATTCGTCCGGGAAGAAGTTGCTCGCCAGCTCTCCCTTATCTCCAACAACCCGCCGGATTCATGTTCGTCCCTTAGTCCGACCCTACGACACGTTATAGAAGAACAAGTGTCCGAGGTTCTTCCTCTGGAGCGGGCGCCTCAACTCACCACGCCATTGACTTACGCCGACGCCATCGCACGACCACGACCACCGACATTCCGGGCTCCGCCTCCGATGCCTAGCCCTGTTTTTACCTCCACGCCCCCATGACCTCCGGTGCATCGAGTAAATCCTTGGCGCACAGCGGACAATCGGCCCATCTGCTATTCGTGTGGTATTCCCGGACACGTTGCACGCCTGTGCCGCCGCCGTCCACTTCATCCACGTGACGACCCACGCACAGCAGCGTACGACCATCCATTGTCTTACGCTCCAGACCGCGATTTACCCCTTCCCCGCCCAAGCCATCGCCCAGTTTCTGACCGCCGTTCTCCTTCTCCTCGTCGTCGCTCGCTCTCCCCGATGCGTCGACGTCCCTCTACCGCTGACACGGAAAACTAAGTGGCGCAGTTCCCGAGGCAAGAACTGCGTCATCGTCGCAACGCTCAAGCCCTCTTCTTTCGCCGCCCAACGTTATTGTCACGTGTTGGTGACGCTGAAGTAACAATCGTAAAACTGTGTATGACGGAACTGGTTGTTTATTGGGCGAACCTGTGCCCGCAAAAGCAAGGTACACTCAAAGCACAACGATAGCGGCGAACACAGTCGGCGATCGTCGAAATCTGATCAGCGGCGAAACGCGTGGGCTTTTATACCTGAGTCACCGAAGGTTCCAGATTAATCCCTGATGCCCGCGTGTCTTCCAGAAAGTTCTAGATAATTCGCGTCGCTCATACGATCAGATTACATGAGTGTCGGTGACAACAGACGAAGTATAGAAGCATCGATAACGTTCGAGAAGCTTCCGATGCAGGCGCGTCCTGCGCCGAGCGATAACGTTTAACACTTGTTAGGCGGTGGAAAGCGGCCACCGGTGAAAGATAAACATGTATACGTGTCAATACCCTCTCCTTCAAAAGCATCATCCCGATGCTACAAACACGAAAGCGAAAGCAAAAGCACGCGTAATAAACAAACAAAAAAATTAAGAAAGTCACAAAGTACCTAACGTCGTCAGCGGGCGTAGAAAGGCTTAAGACGCACCACATGGATCACTTCAGGTCGTGCCCGGCGCCGCTGTGATTGCGAAATGCCGTGTGGCACGACCTCATAGTCCAGTGCGCCAATACGTCGGATTATCTTATATGGTCCGAAATAGCGACGCAACAGTTTCTCGCTAAGTCCTCGTCGGCGAATCGGAGTCCAGACCCAAACACGGTCGCCGGGCTGGTACTCGACGTAGCGTCGTCGAAGATTGTAGTGTCGGCTGTCGGTCCTCTGCTGGTTCTTGATGCGCAGGCGGGCGAGCTGTCGACCTTCTTCGGCACGCTGCAAATAAGTGGCAACGTCGAGATTTTCTTCGTCAGCGACGTCCGGTAGCATGGCGTCAAGCGTTGTTGCCGGGTTCCTTCCGTAGACCAGGTTGAACGGCGCCATGTGCGTCGTTTCTTGCACGGCCGTGTTGTATGCGAAGGTCACGTACGGAAGGATAACATCCCACGTCTTGTGTTCGACGTCGACGTACATTGCCAGCATGTCGGCGATGGTCTTATTTAGGCGCTCGGTGAGGCCATTCGTCTGCGGGTGGTAGGCGGTGGTGCGGCGATGGCTTGTTTGACTGTATCGCAGGATGGCTTGAGTTAGTTCTGCCGTAAAGGCCGTGCCTCTGCCAGTGATGAGGACTTCTGGGGCACCGTGACGCAGAAGTATGTTCTCAACGAAGAATCGGGCTACCTCGGCGGCACTACCTTTGGGCAAGGCTTTTGTTTCGGCGTTGCGGGTGAGGTAGTCCGTAGCGACGACGATCCATTTATTCCCGGACGTCGACGTCGGAAAAGGTCCCAGTAAGTCCATCCCGATCCGCTGGAACGGTCGGCGAGGTGGCTCTATTGGCTGTAGAAGTCCGGCTGGCCTTGTCGGCGGTGTTTTGCGTCGCTGACAGTCTCGGCATGTCCTTACGTAATGGCCGACGTCGGCAGAGAGGCGAGGCCAGTAGTATTTTTCTTGTATCCTCGCGAGAGTGCGGGAAAAACCGAGATGTCCAGCCGTTTGGTCGTCATGGAGAGCTTGCAGAACCTATGGACGCAATGCTGAGGGTACCACGAGGAGGTAGTTGGCTCGGAGAGGTGAGAAGTTCTTCTTTAGGAGAATGTCCTTTTGCAAGAAAAACGACGCCAATCCTCGCCTGAACACCTTCGGCACAATGACGGTCTTGCCTTCCAGGTAGTCTACAAGGCTCCTTAGTTCCGGGTCGGCTCGCTGTTGTTCGGCGAATTCGTCGGCATTGATTGGTCCCAAGAAAGTGTCGTCATCCTAGTCGTCCTGTGGCGGCGGTTCGACGGGGGCGCGAGACAAGCAGTCGGCGTCAGCGTGCTTTCGCCCGGACTTGTAAACGACGGTGATATCGAATTCTTGAAGTCTCAGACTCCATCATGCGAGGCGACCTGAAGGATCCTTCAAGTTAGCTAGCCAACACAAGGCGTGGTGGTCGCTCACAACTTTAAAGGGCCTGCCATAGAGCTAGGGGCGAAACCTTGATGTAGCCCAGATGATGGCGATGCACTCCTTTTCTGTTGTGGAATAATTTGCTTCCGCATTCGATAGCGACCGGCCAGCTTAACTTACAACCCTTTCTAGTCCGTCAGTCCTCTGCACAAGCACGGCGCCGAGTCCTACGCTGCTTGCGTCGGTGTGGACTTCGGTATCGGCGTTTTCGTCGAAATGCGCAAGTATTGGCGGCGATTGCAGGCGTCGCTTCAGTTCTTCGAATGCTTCGACTTGCGGAGTCTCCTACTTGAACTCGACGTCGGCCTTCGTGAGATACGTCAGTGGCTCAGCGATCCGTGAAAAATTCTTGACGAAGCGCCTGTAATAGGCGCACAGTCCAAGAAATCTACGCACTGCCTTCTTGTCAGCGGGCGGAGGAAAGTTGGAGAGGGCCGCAGTTTTCTGAGGGTCGGGGCGCACTCCAGACTTGTTGATGACGTGGCCCAAAAAGAAGAGCTCCTCATATGCGAAGCGGCACTTTTCGGGCTTCAACGTAAGTCCGGAGGTTTTGGTTGCTTGAACAACTGTTTCAAGGCGCCGCAGGTGTTCTTCGAAGCTTGAGGCAAACACAACGACGTCGTCCAAATAGACGAGGCAAGTCTGCCACTTCAAGCCTGCCAATACTGTGTCCATGACACGTTGGAAAGTGGCAGGCGCCGAGCAAAGACCAAACGGCATGACCTTGAACTCGAACATTCCGTCTGGTGTTATAAAGGCCGTCTTCTCCCGGTCCCTCTCGTCGACTTCGATTTGCCAGTAGCCGGTTTTGAGGTCCATCGACGAAAAATACTTTGCGTTGTAGAGTCGATCCAAGGCGTCGTCAATCCGTGGGAGGGGGTATACGTCCTTCTTCGTGATCTTGTTGAGGCGACGATAATCGACGCAGAAACGTAGGGTTCCATCCTTCTTCTTCACTAACACCACGGGGGACGCCCACGGACTCTTGGACGGCTGGATGATGTCGTCGCGTAGCATTTCGTCGACTTGTTGCCTTATGGCCTCGCGTTCGCGCGCCGAAACTCGGTACGGGCTCTGACGGAGTGGACGAGCATTTTCGTCGGTTATGATGCGGTGCTTGGCGACAGGGGTTTGTCGAACTTTTGACGACGACGAGAAGCAGTCCTTGTATTGCAGGAGCAGAGCTTTTAGTTGTTCTATCTTATCCCTGGGAAGGTTCTGATTGACGTCGAAAGTTGGTTCAGGTACTATAGTCGTCGTTGCAGGTGCACTGGAATCCGTGAAGGCGAAAGCACTGCTGGCTTTTACTATTTCGTCGATGTAGGCGACCGTGGTGCCTTTGTAAATGTGCTTGTATTCGGGGCTGAAGTTCGTGAGTATCACCCTTGCTTTCCCTGCACGTAGCTCAGCTATGCCTCTAGCGACGCAAATTTCACGGTCGAGCAGTAAGTGATGATCGCCCTCGATGACGCCCTCCATGTCTGCAGGCACTTCGGTACCGACGGAAATCATTACGCTGGAGCGAGGCGGAACGGTGACTTGTTCTTCAAGCACATTCAAGGCATGGTAACTTATGCTTGTATCCGGTGGTATCGCGTTGTGCGTTCAAAGCGTTATCGACTTGGACCTTAAGTGGATGACAGCACCGTGTTTATTTAGAAAGTCCATGCCTAGGATGACATCCCTGGAGCAGTGCTGCAGGATTACGAAGCTCACCGGGTAAGTGCGGTTGTTTACCGTGACTCGCACTGTGCAGATTCCAGTCGGCGTTATTATGTGGCCTCCCGCTGACCGGATAACGGGTCCTTGCCAGGTTGTTTTCACCTTCTTCAACTTGGCGGCAAACGGGCCACTGACGACGGAATAGTCGGCTCCAGTGTCGACGACAGCGGTGACGTTATGACCATCGATTAGCACGTCTAAGTCGGTAGACCGTCGTCTGGCGTTGCGGTTAAGTCGTGGCGTCTGATCACGGCTGCGTCGGCTTGCTCCGCTGCTGCTACGTCGCGTCGGCAGGTCGTCTTTCGGCGGCGAAGTGTTGTCGTGAAGGCTCTTTCCAGGCGGCGTGCTGATATCTAGTAGTGAAGATTCGCGAATCTTCTTCGTCGGCGGCGGAGGATCTTCGGAATTGCGTCGTACAGCAACCGCACCTCCATCGGTTGCTGGGCTCTGGGCTCCGGCGAGGTAGTCAGCGATGTGGCGTGGTCGCTCGCCAACCTGTGGACGTGGCGCGTTGACGGCGAACCCTCGCAGGCCCATCTCGCGGTATGGGCTCGGTGGTAGACATGGCCGGCTTCCCCGCAGTGATAGCAGAGCGGGCGGTTGTCGGGGGCGCGCCAAATGTCCGTCTTCCTCTGGTAGCTGCGCTGGGCGACGGGCGGGCGTGCTGGCGGCGGCGGCGGTGGACGACGGAACTGCGGCGTTACGGGGCCCTGGCGCGAGCGCGGAGGGGGGCCTTGACGACGGGCGACGGCGGCGTAGGTCAGCGCTTCCGGCTGGGGTTGCGGCGATTGTGGCTGTACATCGGGAACTCCAAGTGAGCGCTGAACTTCGTCTTTGACGACGTCGGCGATAGATGCCACGTGAGGCTGCGACCTGGGAAAGAGCTTATGCAGCTCCTCGCGAACGACCGCTCTGATGGTCTCGCGCAGGTCGTCGGCGCCTAGCGCTTGAGCGTCGGCGTAGTTGGTCAGGGCACGGCGGTTGTATTGCCTGACGCGCATTTCAAGCGTCTTCTCGATCGTTGTAGCCTCGGAAAGAAATTCGGCAACAGTCTTGGGCGGGTTGCGCATCAATCCGGCGAATAGTTGGTCTTTGACACCCCGCATCAAGAACCGAACTTTCTTTTCTTCAGACATGTCGGGGTCGGCGTGGCGGAAGAGGCGAGTCATCTCCTCCGTGAAGATCGCGATGTTCTCGTTTGGCAATTGCACTCTGGTTTCTAAGAGAACCTCTGCCCTCTCCTTTCGTACGACACTCGTGAAGGTCCTCACGAAGTTTTCACGAAAAAGGTCCCACGTAACCAGGGTGGTCTCTCTGTTCTCAAACCAGGTCCGAGCAGCGTCATCCAACGAAAAATAGACATGGCGTAGCTTGTCGTCGTCGCTCCATTTGTTGAACGTCGCAGTCCGCTCGTATGTCTCCAGCCAGGATTCAGGGTCTTCAGCCGATGATCCACGGAAGGTCGGGGGCTCCCGAGGTTGTTGCAGCAGGATGGGGGACGCTGGGGCTGCCATTGAGGTCGTTGACTTGGCCTTGATCGCTGTGGTCTTCTCGGGAAGAAGTCCGTACTCCGGCAGAAGTCCTTGCTGCCTACGGCTAGCTCGCTGGTCCGGGTTCAGGCTTGGATCGCGGCTTTGCGGGGGCGTTCGCTGCATGAACGCACTAGCACCTCCACCAGATGTCACGTAGTAGTGACGCTGAAGAAAACAGTCGTAAAACTGTGTACGAGGAAACTGGTTGTTTATTGGGCGAACCTGTGCCCCCAAAAGCAAGGTACACTCAAAGCACAACGATAGCGGCGAACACAGTCGGCGATCGTCGAAAAATCTGATCAGCGGCGAAACGCGTCGGCTTTTATACCGGAGTCATCGAAGGTTCTAGATTAATCCCTGATGCCCGCGTGTCTTCCAGAAAGTTCTACACAATTCGCGTCGCTCATACGATCAGATTACACGAGTGTCGGTGACAACAGACGAAGGATAGAAGCATCGATAACGTTCGAGAAGCTTCCGATGCAGGCGCGTCCTGCGCCGAGCGATAACGTTTAACACTTGTTAGCCGGTGGAAAGCGGCCACCGGTGAAAGATAAACATGTATACGTGTCACTATTTATTGTAAAAATGAGTTTCTGCACACAGTCATCCCACGCACTATGTTTTATTCTGTTTATGTCGACGATGTGCAGATAGCCTTCAAGTCATGCAATATTGCCATCTGCGAACGACAAGTGCAGCTTGTAATAAATAAATTGTCCAAATGGGCAGATGAAAATGATTTTAAGGTAAATCCCCAGAAGAGCACTTGCGTACTCTTTACTAACAAGAGAGGCGTAACGCCAGTCCCAAGTATTGCAATTAAAGGAGATGCGCTCTCTGTGAGCAGCGAGCATAAGTTTCTAGGCATTGTCTTAGATTCGAAGCTTACATTTATTCCTCATATTAGGTATCTCAGGGCAAAATGCTTGAAGACAATGAACCTTTTAAAGCTTCTGTCACGTACGACTTGGGGTAGTGATCGAAAGTGTCTGCTTAACCTCTATAAATGTCTTGTCCGCTCACGCCTCGATTACGGAGCTATAGTGTATAATTCCGCAACGCCAAGTGCATTAAAAATACTAGACCCCGTTCACCATCTGGGTATCCGCCTTGCGACCGGTGCTTTCAGGACAAGTCCAATCCAGAGCCTCTACGTAGAGTCAAATCAGTGGTCACTTCATTTGCAGCGGTCATACAGCAGTTTTACATATTTTCTGAAAGTACAAGCAAACATTGAACATCCCTCTTATTCCAACATAAACAATATGACAGCTGCTACACTCTTCCATAACCGACCTGCAGCGAGGAAACCGTTCTCTTTGCGTGTGAGGAATCATAGTGAGGAAATGGGTGTTCCGCAGCTTGAACAATGTCCTATGGCTCCAGCGAAACTGTTGCCGCCGTGGCACCGACAACTCATAGAGTGTGACACATCGTTCGTAGAGGTCACTAAACACGCGCCAGAAGCACACATTAAAATGCATTTCTTAGAACTCCAATCTAAATTCTCGTGTACACAGTTTTACACAGATGCTTCCAAGTCACATGCCGGGGTATCTTATGCAGCCGTCGGCCCATCCTTTTCGGAATCCGGTGTACTCCATCCGGAAACGAGTATCTTTACGGCTGAGGCCTATGCACTATTGTCGGCTGTGAATCATATAAGGGCATCAAAACTTCAAAAAGCAATTATATTTACAGACTCCCTAAGCGTGGTGAAAACTCTGATGTCACTCTGCAGAAAACAAAAATCCTGTACTTACTGAGCTCTATTCCAGTTTATGCAGAGCGTATATATCTAACCAGCATGTGACTTTATGCTGGGTGCCTGGCCATATATAGAGGCATTGAGGCTAATGTGCTTGCAGACCAGTTGGCCACATCAACTACATCGCAAGCTATTAATCCTGCGGCTACTATTCCTCCCGCAGATCTGAAGCCTTTTCTGCGAAGAAAACTGCGAGACCACTGGCAGCGCTTGTGGGACGCTGAAACAAATAATAAGCTTCACTTAATTAAGCTACAGTTAGGTTTCTGGTCACCCGCAACGAGAACACGGCGAACTGATGTCCTGTTCTGTCGTCTAAGAATAGGACACACAGATGGTACTCACTATTTTCTGTTGAATGGAAATGATCCTCCAACCTGTGGTAGATGTAGTGAGAGGCTGACCGTCCTCCATGTCTTCGTGGAGTGCCGCGAAGCCCAAACAGAAAGAAAAATATTTTCCACAAGCGTACCGATATCAAGTCCCGCTTCATCCCATTATGTTTCTTGGCGAAGAACCGATTTTTAATGCCAAAGCCGTCGTCGATTTTTTGAACGACGTGGTCCTGCATGTTATTAGCCCAACTAGTTCGTAGCGCATCCTCTCTCCAGAGGATGCCGCTGTGATAATTTCTTTAGCACATGCCTCCAGGCCCTTGTGGTTCAAGGGCTCTGTTTAGGCAGTAGTGCTTCTTGCCAATTACTGCATCTTAAATATTTTAAATAGCGTGTGATTACCTCTCAATGCATTCTTCATTTCATAGTACACCTCATGTCATTGCCATGACTTTAGTACATGTATATTTTACGCATTTTACAGCGATTATTTTTAGGCCCTTTTACAGCCACGCATCATCTACTTCTCAGAATTCATGGCTCCACTGCACACTCACAAACAATGGCATGGCGCTCTTTCGCCATAACTGGCGCTTGCGCCATAAAACACCACACATCATCATTTAAATGTCAGACACTACTTTCAAAAGCACACCCTAGTGGCATTGTAGTATGCCTTTAATTATAGCCATTTAAATTACTGTATCAGTTCTTGGGGCCTCAGATATCGCTGTCATATAGCTCCCTTGCAGAACATCTAAAACAACGCTGTCAGTACAATCGCTTCAACTCCTTATAACGCTCATGTTACCCGCATCTTCCCTGAGGTAAATCTCCTCACAATATATAAAATAACCTGGTAGAACCACAACAGTGTCATTTACCGCCTACTTAAAAACCCAAAACTACATTATATAATTAGAACGAATTGTCTTGCTAATCCTGACACTACCAGGTTCTCTTTACAAAGCAACCTTTTACTTCCAAAATCATGCAGCAACTATGGCAAACCAACTGTTGGTTTTGCTAGTGTGAAATGTGGAATAATTTACCTGCTCACGTGTAATCCTCAGCTACATTATCATCTTACCAACGTTCACTGAGATCTTTTTTAAACATATCTTCTTTGATGTATTTTTATGTTGCTTATTAGGTACATTTTTATGTTACGATGTGTTGCCATAGGTTTTATTGGTTTACACTGTAGAAATTTTGTAATCCGTTCTTTGTTCATAACCGCAATTGACGCCTTTTTGTTTATATTGTGACGGGGCGTCAAATAGGCAAAAAAAGGGATATTACGTAACTAAAAACAAGAAGTCCTGCTGCAGTTTCTAACTGTGGGACCTATTTATGTGTAACTTCTACTGCATATTTGTACCACTAATGAAACAATAAACTTGAACCTGAATCTTCATTTTAAATTTGAAGAGCAAAATAGGCGTCACGCTAGCGTACGTACCTTTTATTACAGGTTTCGAGGGTGATAGTACGTTCTGTCATTATATAAGTCAATGCTATTGTATAACCTAGACAGACATCGTAGAATGTGTTCAGTCCAAAATAACTTACTTTCGGTATTTCTAGATTTAAGAAAGCATAGGACGCGACATGGCGCTTCGGTATTCCACGTGATCTTTCCACGATGGGTGTTCGTGGTAATATGCTAAACACAGTGAAATGCTAATTGTCTAACCACACGTCTAGCTTAAGAGTTATCAATGATTTCTAAGGTCATTCACTCTAAGAGCTGGTGTGCCACAAAAGGCGTGCTTAGCGCACCATTTTGCGATTTGAGGCTCGAGTATTTGTTTGTCATGGCTGTCACCTTTTCGCCGTCGGCGCGTAGTCGATCGAGGTGGTATACAAGCCGGTTGTTCGTTCCGTACTCGAGCGAACACAGTGAAACAGTCAGAGTCAGGAGTTAACAAAAAACTAGGTATTCATCGACTGATAACCATGCAGAGATTAATAAAATAAGATATTAATAAAAATGACCCAGGAAAATCTAACACACCTGAGCTCAATGATGACGACAAAGAAATATGACGAGCAATTAACAGTGGATATAAAAATAAAACAGGGCGTGGTTCAAATATACAAGAATACATGTAACAGAAGTTCATTAAAGCGAAGTCCAAAAGAAAACAATCGATGACATACGCATGGCCGGGCAGCAGCAGCACGTCCATAAACCGTGAAGTCGGCGCGCAGAGCTTTCCCGAAGAATGCTGGCGAGCCGATCTTGTTGAGGTGGATGCGATTGCTGCGCTGGGTTTCCCGGGAGTCTAGATCTGACGACATCCCTCAAGCAGGTTGAGCTAACTTGAGGTCAACTACCGTGAGCTTCGTTGCCGACGTTGGTTTGTCGTCTCGTACGTCAACTAGTTACTCGGAGTTTCGACGCGGCTAGGCGGCCCAGGCGATACTGGACGGCAGTAGCTCCACGACTGCTTTTTAGCAGATTACAGGCTCAGCTTCTCGACTCATTAGTAGGGCCAAAAACATGCGATTAAATAGTCTCTCCTTTCCCTAATTCCCTATGTCAGGGAACTGCAGGTATGCAGAGTTGACCTAATTATTTCATGACTCCTCCGAAAATTTTTGGCCGCGCCGCTGTTAATCAAGGGAGAGGGAACGGTTTATGCCCCCCCCCCCCCGCTCTCCGAGGTCGCGCCCCCCGCACTGCACCACACTGACACACACGCACACACTTGGGTCAGTTGACCAGCACAGAAGCTACAGCGGCCACCGGCCATACGGCGGCCGGTAAATGGCGTGAGACATGCTACGTTTTTGACGCCCATTAATCGGCGTGTCGATGACTAGCACATGTGCCGGTACGTGACATTGTTTAGAGCAAAAACATACCGGAATAAATATTCGCAACTAGATGAGGCATATGTCTGCTGCAGCGAAAATGCGGAGACCACTGTTCACGCCATAATCGAATGCGAATGTATTCATCCAAGGTATTCACTTTCCGGAAGTGCTTAGATTTATAGTGGGGAGAAGCATCAACCTGTTAGCAGCTGAGATAAGCAAGAAACATTTGGCGTATTGGTGGAAAAAAGTAGGGAAGAGATTGGTATGACCGGATCCATCACACGCATCTGTAGCAACACAAGGTAGGCAGACACCTTTTGAAGAAGAGAAAAAAATTGCAGAGATGTATGATAAAATCATAGATTGAAAACCATACATAGCATACCTGATTACCTTAAGCAGGCTAAGTGGCTATTTGGCACCGCCCCAGTCCGAAGCGGATGCCAATGAGTAATAATAATATTGTTCATAAGATTATAAGCCTCAACAAACAGTTACTATTAGTGATTATTTTCATGAAAAAATATTTTCCTAAATATCCTTCCGCCGCTCCTGCACTCTTCGCTCGGCTCCCACTATCGCAATGGCGCCTCTCCAGCGTTCCACGCTCGCGCCACGAGGTTCTCTCGAGATTTTTTTTCTTTTCGCCTTTTTTGGGTGCTAATGCATGGTCATCCTCGCGCCTTCGTCGTCGTCGTTGTCGTCTTCACCTTCGTTGCAACGCAGCACGTGCACCTGTGTGAGTGAGTGAGACAACTTTAATGAATATCCTGCAAATTGATGGCCTGGGTATAGGCCGCGCCGGGGGCAGCAGAGCGACCCTGTCAGTAGCTAGCTTCCCGGGCTCGCTGGATGGCCCAAAGTTGGTCCTGAAGCTAAGAGCTAGTCAATGCGGCTCTCCACCGTGCCCTTAGTTCGTGCACCTCATGACAAATATATTCGTTAGAAGCCGCCTTGTATGCCGTTCCACGAGAAGCACTCGAGGAGAACTAAGCTTACCGGTAGATACGCTTCTTGCGGTCAGAGAGTCGTTTAATTTTAATCTTATACCAGGGGGCGTGTGAGTTAGAAGTTAAGATACGGCTGGGAACATATTTGTTGATTAGCTCATTTACTTTATGAGCATACATGTCCCACTTAGTTTGAACAAAACGGTAATCAAAGGATGTGTTCCAATACTCGCATAAGACGGCAAAGTAGACGGATAAGTGGACAGCCGCCATCTTAAGTCTCGTTCCAATTCTCACGAAGGCGTCAAAGTAGACCGCTTTCCGAAGACAGCATCGAAGTTAGAAACCATGCAGGCTACTGTCCTGTCCAAACAAGATGGCGGCTAAACAGGATGCTTTGAACGCCGATGGGAAGGTCGTCTGCGCACAAGAAAACATAGACGTGTTTTCCTACGCCCTTAATGTAAGTCACATCGTGTTTTTCATAGGTTCACAGGCGCAATATCTTAAAATACAGAAATAATGCGTGCTTTTCTCAACTGTTTATTGTCGCCGCGAGGTGGCGTCTCGTCGCAGACGCGTCTTCCATACGTCATCCAGACGGCTCGAAACGCGTTCCATTACATGGCCTCGAAGCTGTCTCGGCTGTCTCCTTAGCTGTCTACGTAGACAGTCTCCGATGCTGGCCAGAATTGGAACACACCCAAAGTTAGGAATGTGTCAAGGAACGTACATACGAGTAACTCACTGTTGATGGACTCGAAGTTCGCTCTCCTATAGTGAAGTATAGTTTGCTTCTGGATATTTTTAGGATGATTGGCGCTAATGGTAAAATGCATATATCAGAATGGCCACTTAGCGGCGGAAAGAAGGTAATGTTGGTAGTTAGTTGCGGTTCAGTAGTAAGTACTAGGTCGAGAGTCTTTGAGATACTAGCAGTATTCCTAGTAGGCTGAGTGAACACTTGTAAAAAAGAAAAAGTGGAGCACAAATCTAAAAGTTTTTTCGCAGAAGACGAGAAAGGCTGTAATTAAGGAGGTTGAGTCTTCCATTTACTGTTGGGAAGGCTAAAATTGCCTAATAAATAAAGGGGCGATGATGGAAAGCGTGATCATATGTTATTACTTACATCATGCAATTCGCTAACAAATGTGGATGAGGAAGGAAATCGGTAACATACGCCTATAACTGCCTTCTGAGGATGAATGTTAAATGAAGCCCAGATTATCTCGGAGGTCACTAGTAACAGAAATACGCCATGAAGGAATGTCGTTAGAAATGGCGAGTACAACACCACCTCCACGATGCACAGCACGATCATCCCCATAAATTGAGAAGCCATGGGCATTCTCAAGGATTTCAGAATCATTAATAGTATTCGAAAGCCACGTTTATGTTAAGGCTGTAATGTGTGGAGAGCAAGTGTCCATCGCTAAGTACAATGAAAAAAAAATTGTTCAGCACAGTTCTAATGTTAGCGCGAATGAATAAACGATGGAGATGGAGAAATTGAGATGATGGGTTTTGAAACGGTGGTTAGTGTACTTAAATACCATGATATCGACTGGTTATTCTTTGTGGCAAATTATTCTGTTAAAAACGGTGGTTCCAATCCACGCTGTGAAGGTGGTTGGACAGCGAAGTTGTAAACGACACCCACAACAATTACCCATTGTGAAGTCACTTGAATTCACACACGTGGCTCTACAAAGAGTGAAACTAGAGACAAGGGAAATGTACTTAACCACACACTTTACTACTTCACAACGACATTATGTTCACGATGTTCTTCTGGCGTCTTTACTTTCCGTGGTCTACCCATGCCTCGAATGAACTGAATAATTTGCTGGACCATGGTCACGTCACTACGTGATTTCTATGCTATTGGGTACTTTTCCACTCGGAGTAGCTTAGGCAACCGTAATCTTTACCGGGAAACATACGCGGGGGAAGGACCGCTGTAAACAACACCCACAACAATTACCCATTGTGACGTCACTTGAATTAACACATGGCTCTACAAAGAGTAAAACCAGAGACACTGGTTTCACGGGAGTTTTCAATGATGTCAACCTCTTTCGAAGCAGCTGCCAATCTAATCTACACCGCAACGCGTCGTTGGCTGTTCCCTTTGTTATCATCCATCATGTGGTTTTGATGCTTGTTTTGTGGTTTTTCTTTTGAAAACGAGTGCTGAGCTGCATGCTGTATGCCTGATTTCAAAGAAGATGTGATGTTTGTATTAAATGTTTAGCCTGGCCTCTTTTGCTTACGCCGACACGAAAATTTCCTTGGCTGGTAGAGGTAAACATATTCGCTGTAAAAGATGGACAGATGGTGTTGTGAAGATTGGCCACTTCCTCTCTCGCTCAGCTAAGTAAAATTACCTGGAGGAACTATTTGCTTGCTCGTTGGCCCTGCGACTGTTTTTCTGCCACGCATTTCATTTTGGCATCAAAAACATAGCACCTGTTCTTCTTAAGCAGTTTACCTTATCTTAGTTTAAACACAGGTTCACCGGGCTGACTTTTTCTAAACTCGATCAGATTTCTCCGAGGAATACGGTTTGCGGGCGAGTAATCTTCGCTAAGAACGATGCTGCTTAACTTGAAATGATTACGTTGTTAGTGAACATTTTCTTTTATTACTCGGTGCAGTGCTAGCTCAATGAAGCGACAGGATTGAAAGGGTCATAGCCAACGCTAGCCGCTCACTACCGAAAGCGGAAGGCAATAATTTACGCCGAAAAATAATAAGGTGTCCTAGTTGCTTATGTCACCTTCCAACTGTAACTTCTCCGGTGGTTTTACAAAATTCACCATGACAGGCTTCGCTCGGCGACTGGTATCCTTCAGACGAGCGGATGAGCGTACGTGGTAGACGCTTCTGGCACCGTGTATCAGCATAACGGCACGTTCCGGTTAACAGGTCATCAGTGCCCACCATTTATCGAGCAGTTGTTTTCATACACTGACATGCGGCAACGCCCCTTAGATGATCATGCTACAGATAAGTTGGGCAACGCCCCTTAGCTTATCGTGCGTAGTACACGTGTTACACGCGATACGATATAGACGTAAATAGCAGCCTTGTTGACTCAATACACATTTCTTGCTTTGCCCTATTTTGCTACTGCGAGTGTAACCAGCAGCACAATGCCACACTTCATGCATGAGAAAACAGTAAAACATCAGACGCAGTTTGAGTAACAAAGTTATTTGCATGTGCTTGTTATAACACTGGAAATATTTTTATGGTTCAACTGATCATACTCATCTGATGATAAAAACACTGCTGTCACAAACAGGCACACATAGGTTGTACGTGATGTCACATCCGTCGTCTGCCCGGACCATTCGCCATTGCCGGGTACCTCGCTTGCTCCACTCTGTTCATCTTTTGCTTCGATGAATATATGCTGCACCCAAAGTGACACATGGTAGGCATATCGAACCCCGGCACGTAGAACCATAGTGGAATAATGTAGGGGGTATGCCGGGTGGCCAGGGTATGCAGTGTTTATGCTGAGTGGGTTGTGGGTATTGGGCATACCGGCTAGGGTCTTGGCGGGTTGTGGGTAGAAGGCATGCCAGCTGGTAACGTGGTGGGTTGTGGGTAGCAAGCAGGCCGGGTGGAGGTCACAGTGGGTGTCGGGCAAGCTAGGTTGTAGCAATCTAACTTGTTTTGTACGCTTTTTACAGGTGGACCTAAACGCAGATCTAGCAATTCCACATGCTAAACGTTACCTTGGTATAAGATTATGCCTAGTAGTATGATCTCGAGTAAAACAGTATTGCTTATCAACACCTGCGGGAATCGGACCTTTCTGGTAACATCCAAAGCATGATGGCATGTGAAATCATTAGGATTGCCACGTGGCACTTGACAGTTAATGTGTGGTTGGCGCATGTTAGGCACTGGTGTGGAGCAAGATTATGTGTGCATACTAACTGAAGGAACATGGGCATGCACGCCACTGAAAGAACTCAACACGCATGTTACGTATATGGCATTGCATCAGACCAACAGGCACTTACGCAATACATCGAGAAATATGACTCTCTGCCTGTGTTATCCATGTATGTGCCACTTCTTACAGCCATAGAGCAACCTTACTCCTTGGTTGCGACATTGAAGACCCCACCCCTGCGAATGATTTTGAGGTGGATCCACCATTCGGTGTGTGTCATTAGGGGAGGCCTAATGACGATGGTGTACACGGTTTATATTCAACATCATTGTATATAATGTGACAATTAGTTCAAGCGTAACTATGCATTTCCGTAAGTCCGTATGTGGGTGTATGTTAGTGAGTGTGGACTCGGACATTTCTACAAAAAAAGGAGCCGTGTATACAGTGCTCCGTACTTTGTATATATTTACGTCCTAGTGGAATTGTGCCGTCATTGTTCGTATCCGCTTTTGTTAAAATAATTTTTTTCTAAACACCATTTAGCATCGATGACGCGCTTTTCGCTCAAGGACTCTGAAGGTGGACTGAACGATGAGACATATAAGGCTGTCACCTTAATGAATGGTTTTACGAGGCGTCACAAAGCCAAACAAGAGCTATTGCTTTGAGCGGAGCAATGCTAACATCTCTGCGTCACGCGCAAAAGTTAGGGATTAAGCTCCCAGTGTATCAAAATCTTGTTTTTCAAACTAACCTGCTATTGCCTCACAAGTGTCAGTGCCGTTTTAGGTTGACCGGAAAAATCTCGCGCTGATGAAGCACTTGAGTCGCGGGCCAGTAACACGTGACGGCAGGACCCTATCTGGAGCGGGAGCGTGCCGGGGGAAGGGCAGTGGAAAGAAATGCGCGCGCGCGCGTTGCCACGGGTCCCATTTTCAGTGCAAGCTCAACAATCAGACGGGCTGGCCTGAGCCAGGCCAGCCCAGATGGGCTGAGTCAGCGGCGGAACAGGCCACATTCAACGAGAAACGCTGACAACGTCGCCGGGAGCAGGCTCAAGCTTGCCGAGCGGATCTTGCGTTAAAAGCAGCCGAAGCCCAGGCTCGGTTACAGCGGCAGGCCGCGTATCCCACGTTAAAATCCCGTCTTACCGAAACCCAGCGTCAACGAAGGGCAGTGAAACCGAAGGTAAGGGAACGCGACACCCAATTTTGAGGGTACTACAAGCTTCGCTTTTCACGGTTCGACAAGCTTCGTTTTAAGGGCTCTGTTATACTCCGACGTAACGTCGACGCGCGCGCACGCTGGGCGCAGCGACGCTACGCTAGCAAAACGCGAGCGCTCTATAGTCTGACGCGTGGCGCGACCGACGCAACCAGCGTCCGTCGGCGCGGCCCGGCGGCAGCCGGCGCGAAATGCAGCATGCTGCATTTCGCGCCGACGACGTTACCCAGACTGCACCGCGTCCGTGTTTCTTTCCACGCGGCGCTCACTTTCCGCGCGGCGCTCTGCTCTACTGAGCATGCGCTGCTTTGGCTACGGACGCTGCGTCGGGCCGCGTCGCGTTGGACTATAGGGGAGGCGGATTTGCGCCTGGCGGGGCATCGCCGACGTGACGCGACGAAACGAACCCCGGCGCGCGCGCGCGTTGTGAACGCCGGAGTATAACAGAGCCCTAAATGCATGAACAAGCAGACGCTCCGCCCGCAGCTGGCGCGAGCGGTCACGCCATACCCCCAGCCAATTACAGGCGTCCCCTCCCAACGGAAGAGGGATAGGACGTGATCGCGTGTTCGCTCGCCTCGCCTCCACCATTTCCCACCAGTTCAGACCCGGCAGATCTACGGAAGTGCTGCGATTGGTTCGTTCTGCCGAAGAGCAGGCTGCGTTTAAGGAACGGCAGCTGGTCCGTGAACGTCTCAAACGCTAAAAAACTGACCAACCCCTTCCCTAGGGTTGGGCAAGATTCGCGTGCGACCCTGTTTTCGATATGGGGAGGAGTTGTTTTTGTACTACAGGAAACAATCGTCCATACGACACTCAGGTATTGGTATTAATTTTGGCACTACCATTTTTGCATCTTATGCTTCTTTATTGCAATGATATACGAGCAACTTAATGAAGTAAATATATTTGTTATACGTTTCTTCGATCAAGAATTGAAACAGAGCCAACCAACTGTCTTTAAACTTTCTTTAAACAAACGTTCTTCAAACGATAGTAAACAGAGAGCCTACCAACTTTTTTGTAACATCTGTTAATAGAAATTAAAATTACACCTCATGTTAGTGAAGTTGATAGCAAGTTAGGAAGATTTCGAAAGAAAGTGGGGATGTATTTTTGTATGGGCTGCCCGGCTCCTAATTGAACATATTTGATGCCAACTTGACTAACAAGGCATGTGCTACTAGAAACGTGCTCCTCTACAGTGAGAAAAAAATCCCATATATTTATCCTATGGATTATTATGTTCTCGAACCTCAAGGACAGCAACCCGACGCTTTTGCGAGTTGCGCCACGAATGCTTCGGGTTTGTGCCGCTTTTCAAAGAACGTCTCGGCAGCTTCTGTTACAGAGTATGTGAAGCTCCGTGTGGGGCAAGCGAGGGCAGAATTCTTAGGGCTCATTCACACTTGCGACTAGGCGAGGTCGCGCGACCAAGTTGGTTGCAAAGCGACCAGTCGCAAGTAGTCGCAAATGGTCGCTTTTCTCGAAATGCGACCGTGTCGGGCCAGTCGCTCACTGCTCGATTTTTCAGTCGCGCGACCGCAGTCGCAGAACAGCTGAACCAATCAGATGTGAAGGAACAGGACGTCCGTATACGCAGACGCTTATTTTACGCGGCGATGACACTTCAAGCAGACGTGAACGGCATATCGTGATACATTTCGGTTTAGCGACTCGTCGGTCGCATTTGTAAGTGTGAACATCGTTCGTCTTGAGTAGTTTTCTGGTCGCCAGTCGCAATTGGTCGCGCGACCTCGCCCAGTCGCAAGTGTGAATGGGCCCTTAGTGTTCGCTGGCGCCGGCGTGCCCAGCTTCTTGTCTCGGAGGCAGGCGCGGACTTCTCGGCAGTGTCATTGCTTCCAGAAAGGAGCGTGAGAGATGAGCTGGTTCCCGTATGGCGGGTGTAAGTGCGTTTGCAGGCGTCGGCTCACAATTCATTTCAGAGGTCATGCTCAAGCTTCGCTGGGATGTCCCCAGATGGCGCCCAATGTTATTAGGCAAGATGGAGCATGTGTACACTGCTGCGTAAAATCCCGAAACCACTTAGCACATGGTAAAGGAAGGCGAAAATATTCACCCAGTGAGACTCGTACGTAACATGAACCTTCCGTATTGGCTTGTATTTGAAGTGCATGGTACCATTAACAAATCAGTAGTCGAGAGAAGCAAGATAACTATACAATGTTTGTAGATAAAAAAGCAAGGAACAGATTGATATAGCCGGATGCGTTAAATGCATAGGTATCGGTACAAGATACATTGAGAAGTTTTGACGAAGAAAAACCATTTTAAATGTATATAAGAACTCTAGCAATAAAGCATGTTTCGCATACCTGATTAAATCAAGCAGGCTACGTGACCATTTCCCACCACCCCATTTCAAAGGAGATCTCAATAAATCATCGTCATCGAATGGCGAAAGTGGAATCCCGCTGGTGTACACGTTATAGGTGCCGCCTCCCACGCCGACGCTTTAGCGAGTTGTGCCACGAATGCTTTGGGTTTGTGCCGCTTTTCAAAGAACGTCTCGCCACCTTCTGTCACACAGTATGTGAGGCTCCGTGTGGGGGCAAGCGAGGCCGGAATTCTTAGTGTTCGCTGGCACCGGCGTTGCGCCTGGTTGCGACGATCCACATATGTTGTGTCACTATATTTATGGTCATCGTAAGAAGGGTTCCACGGATTTTTTTCTTTAAAAAAATTTCTACTCACATTTAGAGCATTTCGCTTTTCACTTTTAATATTTCTTGTGGCGTAATTTGCGTGTAGTTGTGAAATCACATCAACCTAACGAATCATTCAAATTTTTTTCCAGCTTTCAAGCAATCTAAAACCACCCTCAAGTCAGGTACAGTATATAACATTGACTTACCGGAATTTAATGGGGAAAATAGGTAAATGGGCTAGTGGTTAAGGTAATGCAATGAGATATTAATGTAATAAAAGTTAGTACGACGTGGAGATGGAAAGCACAAGAAGTTGGTAATTGAATTTAAAGATAGTTCACAACGTTACACATAAAAAGAACCTTGAATACGCACGAAACCATACACTAAATGTCAAAACGTCACAGTAGTAGAAGGTAAAAAAAAAGAGAACAGACTGTGATTTTTCTTGAAAAGTGTCCGTTTGAATCTGAGTAACTGGCTGAACAGAAAATGGGATTAGAAGGAAGGAATATATTGACAGTGAAAGATGGCGAATGTGTGCTCATTCGCGAAGAGGACCAGGCACAAAAATATACATAGGAAATCCCCCATAATGGGTAGGTGCCAGTGAGTTTATTTGTATGATGATAATCAATATCCTTAATCGATGATCGTGAATATCCTGATCATCAATATTAATAATTCAAAACTACTGAAAATTATTAGAGCACATTACTTACAGCGCGTTGTTCAAATATGTTAGATCTATTATTTTTTTACTAACTCCAAGCACGGATTTCGGCAGGGTCGCTCATGCGTAACACAACTAGCTGAATTTCAACACGTCATACTTACAGGGATTGACAGTAACTACTTTCATGATGCATTGTTTCTTGATTTTCGCAAAGAATTCGACACAGTGCCTCACAATCTGTTATGCATCAAAGTCGCTTCCTTAAACACATAATGCTAAACTACAAACCTGGATCCGGAATTACTTAGGTAGTCGCGAACAGTGTGTCGTTTCAAATGCAGTAAAGTCATCGTATGTAAGCGTGACTTCGGGTGTACCGCAAGGCGGCGTTATGTGTCCGCTCCTATATTTTGGTTTACATGAACGACATAGCAGGTAATATACAATCCGGCTTAAAATTAGTCGCAGACGGCTGCGTGATCTATCGGCAAATTGCTTCAATATGAGATGCAAAATTATTACAAGGTGACTTAAACAGAGTAACACGCTGGTGTACTAACTGCAATATGTGCTTAAATATCACGAAGTGTTACTATGTTAGTTTTGCCAAAAACATTCCAGAAAAAAAAAAACGATCGCCGCAGCATATCTACCCGAAGCAATACTTTATGTTGAGTGTTATATTTCCTTACAACTACAGCTTCCACAGTTGGTTAGCATACAAATGTTTCCTAATTTCAGTTCAATGAAGATCCGCGGAGGATGCAAAACTCTAGGTTCCGGGCTACATGTCTTCATAACTGTAAATTAAAGAGCTGCTTAGCTATAATTGTCTAAATACGTTATTTCTATTATCAGCACGGTACACCTGTCACATCAATGCTAGGGGTGGCGTGGTAATTGTGTTTACAGCTAAATTTTGTTAGCTCCTTCATCAATTTGTTCAAGTACGATCGCCGCAGCATATCTACCAGAGGCAATACTTTGTTGCATGTTATATTTCCTCACAAGTACAGCTTTCAGAGTTGATTAGCATACAAATGTTTGATAGTTTGGTACAAATGTTTGAGAGATAAAATTATTGTGTAAATACAGTAACTATATTATCACCGCAGTATACCGGTCAGATCAGTTCTAGGGGTGGCGTGGTAAAGGTGTTTACATCTAAATTTTCATAGCTGCTCCATCAATTCTGTTCACGAACGATAGCCGCAGCATATCTATCTGAGCCAATAGATTGGTTGTGTGTTGTATTTCTTCACAAATAAAGTCTTGACAGTTGGTTAGCATACTAATGTTTCATATTTTCAGTTTAAGGAAGATCCGTGTAGCGTATCTGTTTTATGCAACTCTAGTTTCAGAACTACACGTCTTCACAACCGGAATTTTGAGAGCTGCTTATCTAGAATTGTTTTGCAAATAATGTAATTATATTAATACCGCAGTATACCTGTCACAGCAATTAGAAGGGTGGCGTGGTAAAGGTGTTTACATCTAAATTTTCATAGCTGCTCCATCAATTCTGTTCAAGAGCGATTGCCGCAGCATATCTATCTGAGGCAATAGATATGTTATGTGTTGTATTTCTTCACATATAGAGCTTTCACAGTTGGTTAGCATAGAAATGTTTCATAATTTCATTTCGGCGAACATCCGTGTAGGCTATCTGTCTTATGCAAAACACTAGATTCGGAACTGCACGTCTTCATACCTGGTATTTTGAGAGCTGCTTATCTAGAATTGTGTTGTATATACTGTATTTCAATTATTACGGCAGTATGCCTGTCACAGCAATGGTAGGCGTGGCGTGGTAAAGGTATTTACATCTAAATTTTCATAGCTGCTCGATCAATTCTGTTCAAGAACGATTGCCGCAGCATATCTATCTGAGGCAATAGATTTGTTATGTTTTAGGTTTCTTCACATATAGAGCTTTGACAATTGGTTAGCATACAAATGTTTCATAATTTCAGTTCAGCGAACATCCGTGTAGCCTATCTGTCTTATGGAAAACACTAGGTTCAGAACTACACGTCTTCACAACCAGAATTTTGAGAGCTGCTTATCGAGAATTGTTTTGCAAATAATGTAATTATATTATTACCGCAGTATACCTGTCACAGCAATTGGGGGGGGGTGGCGTGGTAATTGTGTTTACATCTAAGTTTTCATACCTGCTCGATCAATTCTGTTCAAGAACGATTGCCGCAGCATATCTATCTGAGGCAATAGATTTGTAATGTGTTAAATTTCTTCACATATAGAGCTTTGACAATTGGTTAGCATACAAATGTTTCAAATTTCAGTTCAGCGAACATCCGTGTAGCCTATCTGTCTTATGCAAAACACTAGGTTCAGAACTACACGTCTTCACAACCGGAATTTTGAGAGCTGCTTATCGATAATTGTTTTGCAAATAATGTAATTATATTATTACCGCATTATACCTGTCACAGCAATTGGAGGGGTGGTGTGGTAATTGTGTTTACATCTAAATTTTCATACCTGCTCGATCAATTCTGTTCAAGAACGATTGCCGCAGCATATCTATCTGAGGCAATAGATTTGTAATGTGTCATATTTTTTCACATATAGAGCTTTGATAATTGGTTAGCATACAAATGTTTCATAATTTCAGTTCAGCGAACATCCGTGTAGCCTATCTGTCTCATGCAAAACAATAGGTTCGGAACTGCACGTCTGCATAACTGGTATTTTGAGAGCTGCTTATCTAGAATTGTTTTGTATACACTGTATTTCTATTATTACGGCAGTATGCCTGTCAAAGCAATGGTAGTGGTGGCGTGGTAAAGGTGTTTACATCTAAATTTTCATAGCTGCTCCATCAATTCTGTTAAAGTACGATTGCCGCTGCATATCTATCTGAGGCAATAGATTTGTTATGTGTTATATTTCTTCACATATAGAGCTTTGACAATTGGTTAGCATACAAATGTTTCATAATTTCAGTTCAGCGAACATCCGTGTAGCCTATCTGTCTTATGCACAACACTAGGTTCGGAGCTACACGTCTTCACAACCGGAATTTTGAGAGCTGCTTATCGAGAATTGTTTTGCAAATAATGTAATTATATTATTACCGCAGTATACCTGTCACAGAAATTGGGGGGTGGCGTGGTAATTGTGTTTACATATAAATTTTCATAGCTGCTCCATCAATTCTGTTAAAGTACGATTGCCGCTGCATATCTATCTGAGGCAATAGATTTGTTATGTGTTATATTTCTTCACATATAGAGCTTTGACAATTGGTTAGCATACAAATGTTTCATAATTTCAGTTCAGCGAACATCCGTGTAGCCTATCTCTCTTATGCAAAACACTAGATTCGGAAATGCACGTCTTCATAACTGGTATTTTGAGAGCTGCTTATCTAGAATTGTTTTGTATATACTGTATTTCTATTATTACGGCACTATGCCTGTCACAGATATGGTAGGCGTGGCGTGGTAAAGGTGTTTACATCTAAATTTTCATAGCTGCTCCATCAATTCTGTTCAAGAACGATTGCCGCAGCATATCTATCTGAGGCAATAGATTTGTTATGTGTTATATTTCTTCACATATAGAAGTTTGACAATTGGTTAGCATACAAATGTTTCATAATTTCAGTTCAGCGAACATCCATGTAGCCTATCTCTCTTATGCAAAACACTAGATTCGGAACTGCACGTCTTCATAAATGGTACTTTGAGAGCTGCTTATCTAGAATTGTTCTGTATAAACTGTATTTCTATTATTACGGCACTATGCCTGTCACAGCATTGGTAGGCGTGGCGTGGTAAAGGTGTTTACATCTAAATTTTCATAGCTGCTCCATCAATTCTGTTCAAGAACGATTGCCGCAGCATATCTATCTGAGGCAATAGATTTGTTATGTGTTATATTTCTTCACATATAGAGCTTTGACAATTGGTTAGCATACAAATGTTTCATAACTTCAGTTCAGCGAACATCCGTGTAGCCTATCTGTCTTATGCAAAACACTAGATTCGGAACTGCACGTCTTCACAACTGATATTATGAGAGCTGCTTATCTAGAATTTTGTATATACTGTATTTCTATTATTACCGGCAGTATACCTGTCACAACAATTGGAGGGCGGGCGTGGTAATTGTGTTTACATCTAAATTTTCATAGCTGCTCCATCAATTCTGTTCAAGAACGATTGCCGCAGCATATCTATCTGAGGCAATAGATTTGTTATGTGTTATATGTCTTCACATATAGAGCTTTGACAATTGGTTAGCGTACAAATGTTTCATAATTTCAGTTCAGCGAACATCCGTGTAGCCTATCTGTCTTAAGCAAAACACTAGATTCGGAAATGCACGTCTTCATAACTGGTATTTTGAGAGCTGCTTATCTAGAATTGTTTGTATATACTGTATTTCTATTATTACGGCAGTATGCCTGTCACAGCAATGGTAGGCATGGCATGGTAAAGGTGAATGCATATAAATTTTCATAGCTGCTCGATCAATTCTGTTCAAGAACGATTGCCGCAGCATATATATCTGAGGCAATTGATTTGTTATGCGTTATATTTCTTCACATATAGCGCTTTGACAATTGGTTAGCATACGAATGTTTCATAATTTCAGTTCAGCGAACATACGTGTAGCCTATCTGTCTTATGCAAAACACTAGGTTCAGAACTACACGTCTTCACAACCGGAATTTTGAGAGCTGCTTAACGAGAATTGTTTTGCAAATAATGTAATTATATTATTACCGCAGTATACCTGTCACAGAAATTGGGGGGTGGCGTGGTAATTGTGTTTACATATAAATTTTCATAGCTGCTCCATCAATTCTGTTAAAGTACGATTGCCGCTGCATATCTATCTGAGGCAATAGATTTGTTATGTGTTATATTTCTTCACATATAGAGCTTTGACAATTGGTTAGCATACAAATGTTTCATAATTTCAGTTCAGCGAACATCCGTGTAGCCTATCTCTCTTATGCAAAACACTAGATTCGGAAATGCACGTCTTCATAACTGGTATTTTGAGAGCTGCTTATCTAGAATTGTTTTGTATATACTGTATTTCTATTATTACGGCAGTATGCCTGTCACAGCAATGGTAGGCATGGCGTGGTAAAGGTGATTGCATATAAATTTTCATAGCTGCTCGATCAATTCTGTTCAAGAACGATTGCCGCAGCATATATATCTGAGGCAATTGATTTGTTATGTGTTATATTTCTTCACATATAGAGCTTTGACAATTGGTTAGCATACAAATGTTTCATAATTTCAGTTCAGCGAACATACGTGTAGCCTATCTGTCTTATGCAAAACACTAGGTTCAGAACTACACGTCTTCACAACCGGAATTTTGAGAGCTGCTTATCGAGAATTGTTTTGCAAATAATGTAATTATATTATTACCGCAGTATACCTGTCACAGCAATTGGTGGCGTGGCGTGGTAAGGTGTTTACATATAAATTTTCATAGCTGCTCCATCAATTCTGTTAAAGTACGATTGCCGCTGCATATCTATCTGAGGCAATAGATTTGTTATGTGTTATATTTCTTCACATATAGAGCTTTGACAATTGGTTAGCATACAAATGTTTCATAATTTCAGTTCAGCGAACATCCGTGTAGCCTATCTCTCTTATGCAAAACACTAGATTCAGAAATGCACGTCTTCATAACTGGTATTTTGAGAGCTGCTTATCTAGAATTGTTTTGTATATACTGTATTTCTATAATTACGGCAGTATGCCTGTCACAGCAATGGTAGGCATGGCGTGGTAAAGGTGATTGCATATAAATTTTCATAGCTGCTCGATCAATTCTGTTCAAGAACGATTGCCGCAGCATATATATCTGAGGCAATTGATTTGTTATGCGTTATATTTCTTCACATATAGAGCTTTGACAATTGGTTAGCATACAAATGTTTCATAATTTCAGTTCAGCGAACATCCGTGTAGCCTATCTCTCTTATGCAAAACACTAGATTCGGAAATGCACGTCTTCATAACTGGTATTTTGAGAGCTGCTTATCTAGAATTGTTTTGTATATACTGTATTTCTATTATTACGGCAGTATGCCTGTCACAGCAATGGTAGGCATGGCGTGGTAAAGGTGATTGCATACAAATTTTCATAGCTGCTCCATCAATTCTGTTCAAGAACGATTGCCGCAGCATATCTATCTGAGGCAATAGATTTGTTATGTGTTATATTTCTTCATATATAGAGCTGTGACAATTGGTTAGCATACAAACGTTTCATAATTTCAGTTCAGCGAACATCCGTGTAGCCTATCTCTCTTATGCAAAACACTAGATTCGGAAATGCACGTCTTCATAACTGGTATTTTGAGAGCTGCTTATCTAGAATTGTTTTGTATATACTGTATTTCTATTATTACGGCAGTATGCCTGTCACAGCAATGGTAGGCGTGGCGTGGTAAAGGTGATTGCATATAAATTTTCATAGCTGCTCGATCGATTCTGTTGAAAAACGATTGCCGCAGCATATATATCTGAGGCAATTGATTTGTTATGTGCTATATTTCTTCACATATAGAGCTTTGAGAATTGGTTAGCATACAAATGTTTCATAATTTCAGTTCAGCGAACATACGTGTAGCCTATCTGTCTTATGCAAAACACTAGGTTCAGAACTGCACGTCTTCACAACCGGAATATTGAGAGCTGCTTATCTAGAATTGTTTTGTATATACTGTATTTCTATTATTACGGCAGTATCCCTGTCACAGAAATGGTAGGCGTGGCGTGGTAAAGCTGTTTAAATCAAAATTTTAATAGCTGCTCCATCAATTCTGTTCAAGAACAATTGCCGCAGCATATCTATCTGAGGCAATAGATTTGTTATGTGTTATATTTCTTCACATATAGAGCTGTGACAATTGGTTAGCATACAAATGTTTCATAATTTCAGTTCAGCGAACATCCGTGTAGCCTATCTGTCTTACGCAAAACACTAGATTCGGAACTGCACGTCTTCATAACTGGTATTTTGAGAGCTGCTTATTTAGAATTTTGTATACACTGTATTTCTATTATTACCGCAGTATACCTGTCACAACAATTGGAGGGGCGGCGTGGTAATTGTGTTTACATCTAAATTTTCATAGCTGCTCCATCAATTCTGTTCAAGAACGATTGCCGCAGCATATCTATCTGAGGCAATAGATTTGTTATGCGTTATATTTCTTCACATATAGAGCTTTGACAATTGGTTAGCATACAAATGTTTCATAACTTCAGTTCAGCGAACATCCATGTAGCCTATCTGTCTTATTCAAAACACTAGATTCGGAACTGCACGTCTTCATAACTGGTATTTTGAGAGCTGCTTATCTAGAATTGTTCTGTATAAACTGTATTTCTATTATTACGGCACTATGCCTGTCACAGCATTGGTAGGCGTGGCGCGGTAAAGGTGTTTACATCTAAATTTTCATAGCTGCTCCATCAATTCTGTTCAAGAACGATTGCCGCAGCATATCTATCTGAGGCAATAGATTTGTTATGTGTGATATTTCTTCACATATAGAGCTTTGACAATTGGTTAGCATACAAATGTTTCATAATTTCAGTTCAGCGAACATCCATGTAGCCTATCTCTCTTATGCAAAACACTAGATTCGGAACTGCACGTCTTCATAAATGGTACTTTGAGAGCTGCTTATCTAGAATTGTTCTGTATATACTGTATTTCTATTATTACGGCACTATGCCTGTCACAGCATTGGTAGGCGTGGCGTGGTAAAGGTGTTTACATCTAAATTTTCATAGCTGCTCCATCAATTCTGTTCAAGAACGATTGCCGCAGCATATCTATCTGAGGCAATAGATTTGTTATGTGTTATATTTCTTCACATATAGAGTTTGACAATTGGTTAGCATACAAATGTTTCATAATTTCAGTTCAGCGAACATCCATGTAGCCTATCTCTCTTATGCAAAACACTAGATTCGGAACTGCACGTCTTCATAACTGGTATTTTGAGAGCTGCTTATCTAGAATTGTTCTGTATAAACTGTATTTCTATTATTACGGCACTATGCCTGTCACAGCATTGGTAGGCGTGGCGTGGTAAAGGTGTTTACATCTAAATTTTCATAGCTGCTCCATCAATTCTGTTCAAGAACGATTGCCGCAGCATATCTATCTGAGGCAATAGATTTGTTATGTGTTATATTTCTTCACATATAGAAGTTTGACAATTGGTTAGCATACAAATGTTTCATAATTTCAGTTCAGCGAACATCCATGTAGCCTATCTCTCTTATGCAAAACACTAGATTCGGAACTGCACGTCTTCATAACTGGTATTTTGAGAGCTGCTTATCTAGAATTGTTCTGTATATACTGTATTTCTATTATTACGGCACTATGCCTGTCACAGCATTGGTAGGTGTGGCGTGGTAAAGGTGTTTACATCTAAATTTTCATAGCTGCTCCATCAATTCTGTTCAAGAACGATTGCCGCAGCATATCTATCTGAGGCAATAGATTTGTTATGTGTTATATTTCTTCACATATAGAGCTTTGACAATTGGTTAGCATACAAATGTTTCATAACTTCAGTTCAGCGAACATCCGTGTAGCCTACCTGTCTTATGCAAAACACTAGATTCGGAACTGCACGTCTTCACAACTGATATTTTGAGAGCTGCTTATCTAGAATTTTGTATATACTGTATTTCTATTATTACCGCAGTATACCTGTCACAACAATTGGAGGGGCGGCGTGGTAATTGTGTTTACATCTAAATTTTCATAGCTGCTCCATCAATTCTGTTCAAGAATGATTGCCGCAGCATATCTATCTGAAGCAATAGATTTGTTATGTGTTATATGTCTTCACATATAGAGCTTTGACAATTGGTTAGCGTACAAATGTTTCATAATTTCAGTTCAGCGAACATCCGTGTAGCCTATCTGTCTTAAGCAAAACACTAGATTCGGAAATGCACGTCTTCATAACTGGTATTTTGAGAGCTGCTTATCTAGAATTGTTTTGTATATACTGTATTTCTATTATTACGGCAGTATGCCTGTCACAGCAATGGTAGGCATGGCATGGTAAAGGTGAATGCATATAAATTTTCATAGCTGCTCGATCAATTCTGTTCAAGAACGATTGCCGCAGCATATATATCTGAGGCAATTGATTTGTTATGCGTTATATTTCTTCACATATAGGGCTTTGACAATTGGTTAGCATACGAATGTTTCATAATTTCAGTTCAGCGAACATACGTGTAGCCTATCTGTCTTATGCAAAACACTAGGTTCAGAACTACACGTCTTCACAACCGGAATTTTGAGAGCTGCTTAACGAGAATTGTTTTGCAAATAATGTAATTATATTATTACCGCAGTATACCTGTCACAGAAATTGGGGGGTGGCGTGGTAATTGTGTTTACATATAAATTTTCATAGCTGCTCCATCAATTCTGTTAAAGTACGATTGCCGCTGCATATCTATCTGAGGCAATAGATTTGTTATGTGTTATATTTCTTCACATATAGAGCTTTGACAATTGGTTAGCATACAAATGTTTCATAATTTCAGTTCAGCGAACATCCGTGTAGCCTATCTCTCTTATGCAAAACACTAGATTCGGAAATGCACGTCTTCATAACTGGTATTTTGAGAGCTGCTTATCTAGAATTGTTTGTATATACTGTATTTCTATTATTACGGCAGTATGCCTGTCACAGCAATGGTAGGCATGGCGTGGTAAAGGTGATTGTATATAAATTTTCATAGCTGCTCGATCAATTCTGTTCAAGAACGATTGCCGCAGCATATATATCTGAGGCAATTTATTTGTTATGTGTTATATTTCTTCACATATAGAGCTTTGACAATTGGTTAGCATACAAATGTTTCATAACTTCAGTTCAGCGAACATCCATGTAGCCTATCTGTCTTATTCAAAACACTAGATTCGGAACTGCACGTCTTCATAACTGGTATTTTGAGAGCTGCTTATCTAGAATTGTTCTGTATAAACTGTATTTCTATTATTACGGCACTATGCCTGTCACAGCATTGGTAGGCGTGGCGCGGTAAAGGTGTTTACATCTAAATTTTCATAGCTGCTCCATCAATTCTGTTCAAGAACGATTGCCGCAGCATATCTATCTGAGGCAATAGATTTGTTATGTGTGATATTTCTTCACATATAGAGCTTTGACAATTGGTTAGCATACAAATGTTTCATAATTTCAGTTCAGCGAACATCCATGTAGCCTATCTCTCTTATGCAAAACACTAGATTCGGAACTGCACGTCTTCATAAATGGTACTTTGAGAGCTGCTTATCTAGAATTGTTCTGTATATACTGTATTTCTATTATTACGGCACTATGCCTGTCACAGCATTGGTAGGCGTGGCGTGGTAAAGTTGTTTACATCTAAATTTTCATAGCTGCTCCATCAATTCTGTTCAAGAACGATTGCCGCAGCATATCTATCTGAGGCAATAGATTTGTTATGTGTTATATTTCTTCACATATAGAATTTTGACAATTGGTTAGCATACAAATGTTTCATAATTTCAGTTCAGCGAACATCCATGTAGCCTATCTCTCTTATGCAAAACACTAGATTCGGAACTGCACGTCTTCATAACTGGTATTTTGAGAGCTGCTTATCTAGAATTGTTCTGTATAAACTGTATTTCTATTATTACGGCACTATGCCTGTCACAGCATTGGTAGGCGTGGCGTGGTAAAGGTGTTTACATCTAAATTTTCATAGCTGCTCCATCAATTCTGTTCAAGAACGATTGCCGCAGCATATCTATCTGAGGCAATAGATTTGTTATGTGTTATATTTCTTCACATATAGAAGTTTGACAATTGGTTAGCATACAAATGTTTCATAATTTCAGTTCAGCGAACATCCATGTAGCCTATCTCTCTTATGCAAAACACTAGATTCGGAACTGCACGTCTTCATAACTGGTATTTTGAGAGCTGCTTATCTAGAATTGTTCTGTATATACTGTATTTCTATTATTACGGCACTATGCCTGTCACAGCATTGGTAGGTGTGGCGTGGTAAAGGTGTTTACATCTAAATTTTCATAGCTGCTCCATCAATTCTGTTCAAGAACGATTGCCGCAGCATATCTATCTGAGGCAATAGATTTGTTATGTGTTATATTTCTTCACATATAGAGCTTTGACAATTGGTTAGCATACAAATGTTTCATAACTTCAGTTCAGCGAACATCCGTGTAGCCTACCTGTCTTATGCAAAACACTAGATTCGGAACTGCACGTCTTCACAACTGATATTTTGAGAGCTGCTTATCTAGAATTTTGTATATACTGTATTTCTATTATTACCGCAGTATACCTGTCACAACAATTGGAGGGGCGGCGTGGTAATTGTGTTTACATCTAAATTTTCATAGCTGCTCCATCAATTCTGTTCAAGAATGATTGCCGCAGCATATCTATCTGAAGCAATAGATTTGTTATGTGTTATATGTCTTCACATATAGAGCTTTGACAATTGGTTAGCGTACAAATGTTTCATAATTTCAGTTCAGCGAACATCCGTGTAGCCTATCTGTCTTAAGCAAAACACTAGATTCGGAAATGCACGTCTTCATAACTGGTATTTTGAGAGCTGCTTATCTAGAATTGTTTTGTATATACTGTATTTCTATTATTACGGCAGTATGCCTGTCACAGCAATGGTAGGCATGGCATGGTAAAGGTGAATGCATATAAATTTTCATAGCTGCTCGATCAATTCTGTTCAAGAACGATTGCCGCAGCATATATATCTGAGGCAATTGATTTGTTATGCGTTATATTTCTTCACATATAGGGCTTTGACAATTGGTTAGCATACGAATGTTTCATAATTTCAGTTCAGCGAACATACGTGTAGCCTATCTGTCTTATGCAAAACACTAGGTTCAGAACTACACGTCTTCACAACCGGAATTTTGAGAGCTGCTTAACGAGAATTGTTTTGCAAATAATGTAATTATATTATTACCGCAGTATACCTGTCACAGAAATTGGGGGGTGGCGTGGTAATTGTGTTTACATATAAATTTTCATAGCTGCTCCATCAATTCTGTTAAAGTACGATTGCCGCTGCATATCTATCTGAGGCAATAGATTTGTTATGTGTTATATTTCTTCACATATAGAGCTTTGACAATTGGTTAGCATACAAATGTTTCATAATTTCAGTTCAGCGAACATCCGTGTAGCCTATCTCTCTTATGCAAAACACTAGATTCGGAAATGCACGTCTTCATAACTGGTATTTTGAGAGCTGCTTATCTAGAATTGTTTTGTATATACTGTATTTCTATTATTACGGCAGTATGCCTGTCACAGCAATGGTAGGCATGGCGTGGTAAAGGTGATTGTATATAAATTTTCATAGCTGCTCGATCAATTCTGTTCAAGAACGATTGCCGCAGCATATATATCTGAGGCAATTTATTTGTTATGTGTTATATTTCTTCACATATAGAGCTTTGACAATTGGTTAGCATACAAATGTTTCATAATTTCAGTTCAGCGAACATACGTGTAGCCTATCTGTCTTATGCAAAACACTAGGTTCAGAACTACACGTCTTCACAACCGGAATTTTGAGAGCTGCTTATCGAGAATTGTTTCGCAAATAATGTAATTATATTGTTACCGCAGTATACCTGTCACAGAAATTGGGGGGTGGCGTGGTAATTGTGTTTACATATAAATTTTCATAGCTGCTCCATCAATTCTGTTAAAGTACGATTGCCGCTGCATATCTATCTGAGGCAATAGATTTGTTATGTGTTATATTTCTTCACATATAGAGCTTTGACAATTGGTTAGCATACAAATGTTTCATAATTTCAGTTCAGCGAACATCCGTGTAGCCTATCTCTCTTATGCAAAACACTAGATTCGGAAATGCACGTCTTCATAACTGGTATTTTGAGAGCTGCTTATCTAGAATTGTTTTGTATATACTGTATTTCTATTATTACGGCAGTATGCCTGTCACAGCAATGGTAGGCGTGGCGTGGTAAAGGTGATTGCATATAAATTTTCATAGCTGCTCGATCGATTCTGTTCAAAAACGATTGCCGCAGCATATATATCTGAGGCAATTGATTTGTTATGTGCTATATTTCTTCACATATAGAGCTTTGAGAATTGGTTAGCATACAAATGTTTCATAATTTCAGTTCAGCGAACATACGTGTAGCCTATCTGTCTTATACAAAACACTAGGTTCAGAACTGCACGTCTTCACAACCGGAATATTGAGAGCTGCTTATCTAGAATTGTTTTGTATATACTGTATTTCTATTATTACGGCAGTATCCCTGTCACAGAAATGGTAGGCGTGGCGTGGTAAAGCTGTTTAAATCTAAATTTTCATAGCTGCTCCATCAATTCTGTTCAAGAACAATTGCCGCAGCATATCTATCTGAGGCAATAGATTTGTTATGTGTTATATTTCTTCACATATAGAGCTGTGACAATTGGTTAGCATACAAATGTTTCATAATTTCAGTTCAGCGAACATCCGTGTAGCCTATCTGTCTTACGCAAAACACTAGATTCGGAAATGCACGTCTTCATAACTGGTATTTTGAGAGCTGCTTATTTAGAATTTTGTATATACTGTATTTCTATTATTACCGCAGTATACCTGTCACAACAATTGGAGGGGCGGCGTGGTAATTGTGTTTACATCTAAATTTTCATAGCTGCTCCATCTATTCTGTTCAAGAACGATTGCCGCAGCATATCTATCTGAGGCAATAGTTTTGTTATGCGTTATATTTCTTCACATATAGAGCTTTGACAATTGGTTAGCATACAAATGTTTCATAATTTCAGTTCAGCGAACATCCATGTAGCCTATCTCTCTTATGCAAAACACTAGATTCGGAACTGCACGTCTTCATAAATGGTACTTTGAGAGCTGCTTATCTAGAATTGTTCTGTATATACTGTATTTCTATTATTACGGCACTATGCCTGTCACAGCATTGGTAGGCGTGGCGTGGTAAAGGTGTTTACATCTAAATTTTCATAGCTGCTCCATCAATTCTGTTCAAGAACGATTGCCGCAGCATATCTATCTGAGGCAATAGATTTGTTATGTGTTATATTTCTTCACATATAGAATTTTGACAATTGGTTAGCATACAAATGTTTCATAATTTCAGTTCAGCGAACATCCATGTAGCCTATCTCTCTTATGCAAAACACTAGATTCGGAACTGCACGTCTTCATAACTGGTATTTTGAGAGCTGCTTATCTAGAATTGTTCTGTATAAACTGTATTTCTATTATTACGGCACTATGCCTGTCACAGCATTGGTAGGCGTGGCGTGGTAAAGGTGTTTACATCTAAATTTTCATAGCTGCTCCATCAATTCTGTTCAAGAACGATTGCCGCAGCATATCTATCTGAGGCAATAGATTTGTTATGTGTTATATTTCTTCACATATAGAAGTTTGACAATTGGTTAGCATACAAATGTTTCATAATTTCAGTTCAGCGAACATCCGTGTAGCCTATCTGTCTTACGCAAAACACTAGATTCGGAACTGCACGTCTTCACAACTGATATTTTGAGAGCTGCTTATCTAGAATTTTGTATATACTGCATTTCTATTATTACCGCAGTATACCTGTCACAACAATTGGAGGGGCGGCGTGGTAATTGTGTTTACATCTAAATTTTCATAGCTGCTCCATCAATTCTGTTCAAGAATGATTGCCGCAGCATATCTATCTGAAGCAATAGATTTGTTATGTGTTATATGTCTTCACATATAGAGCTTTGACAATTGGTTAGCGTACAAATGTTTCATAATTTCAGTTCAGCGAACATCCGTGTAGCCTATCTGTCTTAAGCAAAACACTAGATTCGGAAATGCACGTCTTCATAACTGGTATTTTGAGAGCTGCTTATCTAGAATTGTTTTGTATATACTGTATTTCTATTATTACGGCAGTATGCCTGTCACAGCAATGGTAGGCATCCCTTACAAAAAATTCTAGTAACGTTCAATTAAATTTTTTTAGACAAATGTTACTAAAACCTACGAACGGTCTATTGAAAGTTCTCAAACCGTTTTTAAACTTCCTAAGTACTTCATACTAACATCCTGTCGACTATTGGCCACCGATATTCAATTAAAATTTCATTTACAAACTTTCTTAAAACGATGAATGAATATCCTTCAAACATTAAAAGCAGGGCGTCTTTTTACTTCTTAGAAACATCCTAGCAACTTTTTTCCTACTTTTTGCCGTTCGCCCTAGAAACATACTTGTAACTTTTTTCCAACTTTCTGGTGCTTGACCTAGAAACTTCCTAGTAACTTTTTTCCTACTTTTTGCTGTTCGCCCTAGAAACATCCTTGTAACTTTTTTCCAACTTTCTGTTGCTTGACCTAGAAACATCCTAGTAACTTTTTTCCTACTTTTTGCTGTTCGCCCTAGAAACATCCTTGTAACGTTCTTTCAACTTTCTGTTGCTTGCTCTAGAAACATTCTTGTAGCTTTTTTCCAACTTTCTGTTGGCTCGCCCTAGAAACATCTTGGTGGCATTTATCGACTTTTTCCAGCATTTTTTAAAAATTGTCTGGTAGTGCTCTGATGCAACCTTGAACATATAAAAGTATGTACCTGTTAGTGAAACACACCAATCTTTTCAAACACTGATGTTTATTTTCCAATCCTTTCATACATGCCCTAAGAAGCCACAAGCAAGCAGTGACTATAATGTGGTCTGGATATCTCCCGTGTTCTTGATATCCCTCTTGCTGCAAGCCTAAAGGAGGAAAAATGCAATAATAGTTAGCCTTATGAATTGTATCTGGTCAAGATAGCATGATGCAGTCATCCACAAGAATTTGACTTCGAATGACCCACAATCAAAACGAAGATTTCAACTGACTGCCTTGCCACACATACTTAGAATGGCATTCACACCTCTGGGGTGCAAAGCTTCTTTTTGGGCGACGTCCTTGTGGGTATTGGAACGCCACCCAAAAAGTGACTGAAGCATTGCTGAAGCAAAACTGCTGCACATAATATGCATGTGTTACAAGTAGGAATCGTACACTTGTATAAAGTAGCTGTAAATCAGTTGCAGTAAAGATACTCAAAGTTTTTAGAATGGCTTCAGCGAGATATGCCCAACTCAATAAATGTGATGACATGCATAAAGCACTTTTTGTCTAAACCATGTCTTTAGGTGGTAGAAAACATTTTTATAGACCCTCTAGTGCGCATTATTCACAGTTTCAAAACTCAATTTGCTAAAACCACAACAAATTATTATATTAAAAAGTGAGTATTTCAATATTTCCACCAAGTACAGGGCAGCTTGAGCATGAAGCAAGGTTCCTTGTGACATCTCAGTAAATCCGAGGTAGTGAGCATGTGGTACCACAAACCACAGATGCACACATGTTCTGGGCAGTAGTCAGCACTGTTACCATGTCACTGGAAACTTGTGTATTAGGCAGCTGACAAGTAATATGAAAGAAAAGGTAAAAAAGATTGTTTGCATTTCAGATAAGTGACAGCAAAGAACAAGCTTTATCCAATGTCAACTGGAGAAGGGCAGAGACACGCTGAAAAAAATGCCAATGTAAAGGCGAACGCTCAGTGTTCAGCTGCACTGTCCTGGCTTGCTAGTGCCCGGAGAAAAAAAAGTGCCAATGTAACGGCGAACACTCAGCATTCAGCTGCACTGTCGTGGTGGCTTGCAACTACTGCGCTGTGCGGATTGTTGTGATTTAGCAGTTTGCGTTACCACCTCAAATTTCTGTAAAATGCAAAGGAGACCAGCTTCCTGCTTGAAGCCAACCTGCACTTTGGGTGCATATTGAACTTGTCACATTAAAAGGTTATTGGTTAGTTATATGCTTGAGGAATTACCTTCTCATACTGTGGCTAGGGATTCAGCAGCTACCTAATAAAGACGAAAATCTTGCTGTTTGTATGCTAATTTTAGGAGATGAAGTACGGTACGCAATATATAAGTGTGAGCGATTAGAGGGAACAATATAGGTGCACAGGCAATAGTGTGGGAAGTGAGCTTCACAATACTCCATAATAAAAATGACAAAAAGATACACATCTCGAGACCTCATGCTTCTCAACGATCATCTTAAAATGCAAACTGACTAGATTAATATACAGTCTGTACAGAGTTTATCATGCAGTTACTCAAGTCAGAGTTATATTTAGCTCAGAGGAGGCTAGTTAAAGATAAGTTCCTTAAACTGAGCGCCCCCCAGATGACCAAAAGTGATATGCAAGTGATTAGCCACTAGAAATCATGAAAATGGCACACACAGTAAAATGATTGCATATTACAGAAACATATCCTACAACACACAATGCAATGACAGTTTTGTACGCACCTTTGTAAAAGCACGCAGATCAGGTGCTCTATAGTGGTGCTCTCCAGCTTGCAGCAGTGCTGCAAATTCCTGTGGGATGCCTCCAGAATCCGCACAGCCTTCAACTGCAATGAATAATTTATTGCAATGTGAATCTGGAAACCTGTCATATCAGTGTAATACTGAATTGCAAAGAGCCTCACACTAGCAGCTACATTAATGCGCGCCTCGTACGAATCTTTCCATTATATCTCGGGAGGTTACACAGTTATGTTGTAACAAGTGAGATTCCATGCGGAAATGCAGCAAACATAAGACTACCAGAAAAATCACCGAAACTCAAATATGTAATAAAGCAAAAGAGCATTGGATTATGAAAAAAAAATTGAGCACATGAAAAGTCTTTTGAACCCTAGGCCGTGTTTGTTTAGCGACGATATTCCTTCTTGCTCTTCGTCAGTGGTTTGACCGACGCGCCGCCCGTGTTATGAACTGGAATAGCCGGCCGTTCACAGTGGGTGGTAAGAGTGACGTAGGATAGAGCGCAAAGTAGCGCCACGAAATCGCAGCCCTTACTTTATTACTACAAGGCACAGTCATTACCTATGACTGGAAGAGCTGGCATACTATTCTTTAGATGAATATGTATATATAGTAAAAGCCAGCGTCTGATTGGGATGTCTCGATTAAAAAGAAACCTCGTCATTGCAATTTCTGCGTATATCTGCCTTGCAATATAGAACACGACAGGTTCTATAGTTCAATATGGAATACAGACAGGTTCTCGCGATGCGGGCTTTGAAAGTGAACTGTAAACAAAAAAGTCTTCATACAAGCTAATATGTGCGCAAGCGTCAAATATAGCTATCCTGTGCCAACGCGTGAAGCCCATGACACATCGACGTATAAAAAAAATTAAATTATGGGGTTTTACGTGCCAAAACCAGTTCTGATTATGAGGCACGCCGTAGTGGGGGACTCCGGAAATTTGGACCACCTGGGGTTCTTTAACGTGCACCTAAATCTAAGTACACGGGTGTTTTCGCATTTCGCCCCCATCGAAATGCGGCTGCCGTGACCGGGATTCGATCCCGCGACCTCGTGCTCAGCAGCCCAACACCATAGCCACTGAGCAACCGCGGCGGGTAGAGTCATCGACGTATACACACCTGCAGTGTACTCGCGGAAATGCTTAAATATGGAATAATTTTCTGCCGGGAAACTACCCAACAGTAACTTGCAGTGTTTCCATAATTGTGTTCCCATTCAGTCAGAGCTGTTGTGTTTGCGCACCGCTTATCAGCCGGCGCCCAAGTCTGGCTCATCTGTTCCGGACGATAATCTGTTTCGCGCATGTGCGCTGATAAGTTTTCACTCGCCCTTTGATCACGGCGTTCATTTATAAAGGACTGCGGATCACAACGTTGGCGCTTCTTTTTGTACACCTTCTTTCGGCAAGCATGCCGCATTAAAAGTACTATCGTGAGCAATATGAGCCCGAACACGGGAGCGCGTGGAAAACAGCCTCAAAACCTAGATAGCGTCATACGTGGATGGCGATGCCGAAACCGGAGGTGAAAGGAGGGGCGCTCTTCCGCTAACTGTTGGCTCTCCCGCTTCGCTAGCGTACAAAAAAAAAATGATAAAAGTGGCGTATCCGAACGCTAAGCCAACACCGCCTAGATTTAATACAAGCATGACCTGTGCATTATGGAAGTCTACGTCACAGCCGATATCTCAGCAGCTGCAGAGCTTGATGGGTCATTTGATGTAGCTGTGCGCGCTGATGTGAATTGATATCGCCGCTAGCGGCCAGTGACATGCTACAAGCTACCGTTTTGCAGCAATGATATCGAGGCGGGAGTGTGAACAGTCAGCGGAAGCGCGGCGCCCTTTCCAATTTGTTTCCAAAAGCGGCCGCTGCAAATCGGCCGATGTAGGGTTCGAGGCTATTTTCCACGCGCTCGCGTGTTCGAGCTCATATTGCTCACGATAGTACGTTCTTCCTTCTCCCGGCGTCTTCTTCTCCCGGCTTGGAACCCAACTCGGCCAAACGTAACAGAGCAATCAGACGGGATAGCATACTTCACAGGAAAATACAAGTACGCGATAACATCAACAGAAGCTTTCGTAAAATTGCTTACTATATGTGCACCAGAAACATGGACCACTTACGCTCAGAATGTGCTCTGCTCTTGTTACACAAAGCTCATTACATGAACCATAAGCTACAACAACGCGCACAAGCGCCAAACTTGCTTACCTTTCAAGACGTAGTCAACAAACGCTCTTTCGTCTCACGGGTACCGTGGCACCAACTCTCTTTCGGGCGCAAACACTGTAGAGCTGCCGATGAACTACAGCACCACGAATGCACAACCTACAACAAATTCTTCCATACAATGAGATGAAGCCCCAGTACCAGGCTTTTCACGAGAGAGCGCAGGCAGGCGGAAACAAAGGCAGCTTGGACGGGCGCAGTAAGACACTGTTGACACTGGCGTATCGCACGAAACCCACGGCGAACAACGGCATTTCACGAGTCCAGAGGTTGTGCGATGGTTAATGCACACGATAAGAAGCACATTTTGCCTAGGCACTTCCAATATAAAATTCGACTACCACCTCACTGCAACGAGCACTCGCGCACAGCCAACGTGGTCTATGCACTACAGCAACTTGGATTGGATTGGATTAATTGGCAGCAAAACACTGCAGCAGCGCCACACTGTGGTTAACGAAAAGGAACCTGCTTCCCTGATTCGCATCGCTTCAGGAGCATAGCCTTCGAGATTCGCATTTGTCACTCAAGGGAAGTCGTAGCTGAAGCATGAGCCAATCCACCCGCCGCCCGTTCGGCTACGTCTGCTTGAAATGACGGACGGTCTACGGGCTAATATGACACTTACCGAGCAGATATCCGTGGTCACCGCCCATATACACGTTAATTATGGCGTCAAGTGTGGTGTTTTCTCAGAATATGTGCTCTCATCTTGAATTGATGAGACATTATTTCCTCTTAGCGTCAGGAATAAAGGTAACAAAACGTGGCGATGGCTGGCGTGCTACAGCAGCTGAAGCTTCGGCTGAAGTGCAACAGGCGTACTGCTTGCACGCAAGCGCAAATAAACAGATACGGCCATGCCAGGTACATAACTGACTACTCAGTAAACTGACAATCGTAAATTATTCACTTCTGTGCCCAAGCAAGCATTTACGGAATCCTTGCTGCCGTACGAATCCCCCCATCCCAATATATCAATACAACAATCACCCGCAGTTTTGAAAAGAAAGGCTCTTTTAACAGTGACCGCAGGTACTGCATTTACGAAAGTTTTGTGTATAGTTTGCATAAAATCGTAAAGGAAAGGTTTCTTAAGAAGCCGAATTCCGAAAAAAGGTAAGCGTCGTGAAAACAAATAAATGGCCTTACGACGTGTCAGAAAGTATAGGCATTGTATAGTTCCTGCTGGTGCTAATATAATACGTGGAGTAGTGGTAGCGTCTCTGCCTCACACGCAGAAGTCCCGGGTTCGAGTACCAGTCAGTGTACAACTACCTTTTTTTTTTTGAAGTAGGAAAACGTTATATACAATTTCACTGGGGCAGGCTAAGATATTTTACCTTACCTACTGCTAATTATATATGCACGCGTAATAACAAATATTATTCTGTCTCCTCGCTTTCTCTTTCACTGCAGGAAGCAATTATCAGTATGACACTTAGTTTATTCGTACTAATTATTGTATTACCGATATTGCATGTTATGCTTCTTTATTGCAGTGTTAAATGAGCAAATGAATGAAACAAATACAATTGTTATAATTTTCTTTACACAAAAGTAAAGACAGAGCCTACCAACTTTCTTTAAACTTTCTTCAAACGAACTTGCTTCAAGCGAAAACAAGAACGGAGCCTATCAACTTTCTTTAATGGTGCTTTAAACAAGCTTTCTTGAAACGAAAATAAAAACAGAGCCTACTAACTTTTTTTAAGCTTTCTTTGAACAAACTTCGTACAAACAAAAGTTAAAAGACAGCCTACCAACTTTTTTAAAACTTTCTTTAAAGAAACTTTCTTTCAACCGAAGTTAAAACAGAGCCTAACAATTTCCTTTAAACTTTCTTTAAACAAACTTTCTTCAAACCGAAGTAAAGACAAACCCTACCAACTTTCTTGTAAGATGTGTTAATAGAAAGTAAAAGTACATAGAGTGTTACTAAAGTTGATAGAAAGTTGGTAAGAGTTCTAAAGAAAGTAAGGAAGTATTTTTGTATGGGATGGCATGGTAAAGGTGAATGCATATAAATTTTCATAGCTGCTCGATCAATTCTGTTCAAGAACGATTGCCGCAGCATATATATCTGAGGCAATTGATTTGTTATGCGTGATATTTCTTCACATATAGAGCTTTGACAATTGGTTAGCATACAAATGTTTCATAATTTCAGTTCAGCGAACATACGTGTAGCCTATCTGTCTTATGCAAAACACTAGGTTCAGAACTACACGTCTTCACAACCGGAATTTTGAGAGCTGCTTAACGAGAATTGTTTTGCAAATAATGTAATTATATTATTACCGCAGTATACCTGTCACAGCAATTGGGGGGTGGCGTGGTAATTGTGTTTACATATAAATTTTCATAGCTGCTCCATCAATTCTGTTCAAGAACGATTGCCGCAGCATATCTATCTGAGGCAATAGATTTGTTATGTGTTATATTTCTTCACATATAGAGCTTTGACAATTGGTTAGCATACAAATGTTTCATAATTTCAGTTCAGCGAACATCCGTGTAGCCTATCTCTCTTATGCAAAACACTAGATTCGGAAATGCACGTCTTCATAACTGGTATTTTGAGAGCTGCTTATCTAGAATTGTTTTGTATATACTGTATTTCTATTATTACGGCAGTATGCCTGTCACAGCAATGGTAGGCGTGGCGTGGTAAAGGTGATTGCATATAAATTTTCATAGCTGCTCGATCAATTCTGTTCAAGAACGATTGCCGCAGCATATATATCTGAGGCAATTGATTTGTTATGTGTTATATTTCTTCACATATAGAGCTTTGACAATTGGTTAGCATACAAATGTTTCATAATTTCAGTTCAGCGAACATACGTGTAGCCTATCTGTCTTATGCAAAACACTAGATTCGGAACTGCACGTCTTCATAACTGGTATTTTGAGAGCTGCTTATCTAGAATTGTTTGTATATACTGTATTTCTATTATTACGGCAGTATGCCTGTCACAGCAATGGTAGGCGTGGCGTGGTAAAGGTGTTTACATCTAAATTTTCATAGCTGCTCCATCAATTCTGTTCAAGAACGATTGCCGCAGCATATCTATCTGAGGCAATAGATTTGTTATGTGTTATATTTCTTCACATATAGAGCTTTGACAATTGGTTAGCATACAAATGTTTCATAATTTCAGTTCAGCGAACATCCGTGTAGCCTATCTGTCTTATGCAAAACACTAGATTCGGAACTGCACGTCTTCATAACTGGTATTTTGAGAGCTGCTTATCTAGAATTGTTCTGTATATACTGTATTTCTATTATTACGGCACTATGCCTGTCACAGCAATGGTAGGCGTGGCGTGGTAAAGGTGTTTACATCTAAATTTTCATAGCTGCTCCATCAATTCTGTTCAAGAACGATTGCCGCAGCATATCTATCTGAGGCAATAGATTTGTTATGTGTTATATTTCTTCACATATAGAGCTTTGACAATTGGTTAGCATACAAATGTTTCATAATTTCAGTTCAGCGAACATCCGTGTAGCCTATCTGTCTTATGCAAAACACTAGATTCGGAACTGCACGTCTTCATAACTGGTATTTTGAGAGCTGCTTATCTAGAATTGTTCTGTATATACTGTATTTCTATTATTACGGCACTATGCCTGTCACAGCAATGGTTGGCGTGGCGTGGTAAAGGTGTTTACATCTAAATTTTCATAGCTGCTCCATCAATTCTGTTCAAGAACGATTGCCGCAGCATATCTATCTGAGGCAATAGATTTGTTATGTGTTATATTTCTTCACATATAGAGCTTTGACAATTGGTTAGCATACAAATGTTTCATAATTTCAGTTCAGCGAACATCCGTGTAGCCTATCTGTCTTATGCAAAACACTAGATTCGGAACTGCACGTCTTCATAACTGGTATTTTGAGAGCTGCTTATCTAGAATTGTTCTGTATATACTGTATTTCTATTATTACGGCACTATGCCTGTCACAGCAATGGTAGGCGTGGCGTGGTAAAGGTGTTTACATCTAAATTTTCATAGCTGCTCCATCAATTCTGTTCAAGAACGATTGCCGCAGCATATCTATCTGAGGCAATAGATTTGTTATGTGTTATATTTCTTCACATATAGAGCTTTGACAATTGGTTAGCATACAAATGTTTCATAATTTCAGTTCAGCGAACATCCGTGTAGCCTATCTCTCTTATGCAAAACAATAGATTCGGAACTGCACGTCTTCATAACTGGTACTTTGAGAGCTGCTTATCTAGAATTGTTCTGTATATACTGTAATTCTATTATTACGGCACTATGCCTGTCACAGCAATGGTAGGCGTGGCGTGGTAAAGCTGATTACATCTAAATTTTCATAGCTGCTCCATCAATTCTGTTCAAGAACGATTGCCGCAGCATATCTATCTGAGGCAATAGATTTGTTATGTGTTATATTTCTTCACATATAGAGCTTTGACAATTGGTTAGCATACAAATGTTTCATAATTTCAGTTCAGCGAACATCCGTGTAGCCTATCTCTCTTATGCAAAACAATAGATTCGGAACTGCACGTCTTCATAACTGGTATTTTGAGAGCTGCTTATCTAGAATTGTTCTGTATATACTGTATTTCTATTATTACGGCAGTATGCCTGTCACAGCAATGGTAGGCGTGGCGTGGTAAAGGTGATTACATCTAAATTTTCATAGCTGCTCCATCAATTCTGTTCAAGAACGATTGCCGCAGCATATCTATCTGAGGCAATAGATTTGTTATGTGTTATATTTCTTCACATATAGAGCTTTGACAATTGGTTAGCATACAAATGTTTCATAATTTCAGTTCAGCGAACATCCGTGTAGCCTATCTGTCTTATGCAAAACACTAGATTCGGAACTGCACGTCTTCATAACTGGTACTTTTGAGAGCTGCTTATCTAGAATTGTTCTGTATATACTGTATTTCTATTATTACGGCACTATGCCTGTCACAGCAATGGTAGGCGTGGCGTGGTAAAGGTGTTTACATCTAAATTTTCATAGCTGCTCCATCAATTCTGTTCAAGAACGATTGCCGCAGCATATCTATCTGAGGCAATAGATTTGTTATGTGTTATATTTCTTCACATATAGAGCTTTGACAATTGGTTAGCATACAAATGTTTCATAATTTCAGTTCAGCGAACATCCATGTAGCCTATCTCTCTTATGCAAAACACTAGATTCGGAACTGCACGTCTTCATAACTGGTATTTTGAGAGCTGCTTATCTAGAATTGTTTTGTATATACTGTATTTCTATTATTACGGCAGTATGCCTGTCACAGCAATGGTAGGCGTGGCGTGGTAAAGCTGTTTACATCTAAATTTTCATAGCTGCTCCATCAATTCTGTTCAAGAACGATTGCCGCAGCATATCTATCTGAGGCAATAGATTTGTTATGTGTTATATTTCTTCACATATAGAGCTTTGACAATTGGTTAGCATACAAATGTTTCATAATTTCAGTTCAGCGAACATCCGTGTAGCCTATCTGTCTTACTGCAAAACACTAGATTCGGAACTGCACGTCTTCATAACTGGTATTTTGAGAGCTGCTTATCTAGAATTGTTTGTATATACTGTATTTCTATTATTACGGCAGTATGCCTGTCACAGCAATGGTAGGGCGTGGCGTGGTAAAGGTGTATACAGCTAAATTTGCACAGCTGCTCCATCAATTCTGTTCAAGAACGATTGCCGCAGCATATCTATCTGAGGCAATAGATTTGTTATGTGTTATATTTCTTCACATATAGAGCTTTGACAATTGGTTAGCATACAAATGTTTCATAATTTCAGTTCAGCGAACATCCAGTGTAGCCTATCTGTCTTATGCAAAACACTAGATTCGGAACTGCACGTCTTCATAACTGGTATTTTGAGAGCTGCTTATCTAGAATTGTTCTGTATATACTGTATTTCTATTATTACGGCACTATGCCTGTCACAGCAATGGTAGGCGTGGCGTGGTAAAGGTGTTTACATCTAAATTTTCATAGCTGCTCCATCAATTCTGTTCAAGAACGATTGCCGCAGCATATCTATCTGAGGCAATAGATTTGTTATGTGTTATATTTCTTCACATATAGAGCTTTGACAATTGGTTAGCATACAAATGTTTCATAATTTCAGTTCAGCGAACATCCGTGTAGCCTATCTCTCTTATGCAAAACAATAGATTCGGAACTGCACGTCTTCATAACTGGTATTTTGAGAGCTGCTTATCTAGAATTGTTCTGTATATACTGTATTTCTATTATTACGGCACTATGCCTGTCACAGCAATGGTAGGCGTGGCGTGGTAAAGGTGTTTACATCTAAATTTTCATAGCTGCTCCATCAATTCTGTTCAAGAACGATTGCCGCAGCATATCTATCTGAGGCAATAGATTTGTTATGTGTTATATTTCTTCACATATAGAGCTTTGACAATTGGTTAGCATACAAATGTTTCATAATTTCAGTTCAGCGAACATCCATGTAGCCTATCTCTCTTATGCAAAACACTAGATTCGGAACTGCACGTCTTCATAACTGGTATTTTGAGAGCTGCTTATCTAGAATTGTTCTGTATATACTGTATTTCTATTATTACGGCACTATGCCTGTCACAGCAATGGTAGGCGTGGCGTGGTAAAGGTGTTTACATCTAAATTTTCATAGCTGCTCCATCAATTCTGTTCAAGAACGATTGCCGCAGCATATCTATCTGAGGCAATAGATTTGTTATGTGTTATATTTCTTCACATATAGAGCTTTGACAATTGGTTAGCATACAAATGTTTCATAATTTCAGTTCAGCGAACATCCGTGTAGCCTATCTGTCTTATGCAAAACACTAGATTCGGAACTGCACGTCTTCATAACTGGTATTTTGAGAGCTGCTTATCTAGAATTGTTCTGTATATACTGTATTTCTATTATTACGGCACTATGCCTGTCACAGCAATGGTAGGCGTGGCGTGGTAAAGGTGTTTACATCTAAATTTTCATAGCTGCTCCATCAATTCTGTTCAAGAACGATTGCCGCAGCATATCTATCTGAGGCAATAGATTTGTTATGTGTTATATTTCTTCACATATAGAGCTTTGACAATTGGTTAGCATACAAATGTTTCATAATTTCAGTTCAGCGAACATCCGTGTAGCCTATCTGTCTTATGCAAAACACTAGATTCGGAACTGCACGTCTTCATAACTGGTATTTTGAGAGCTGCTTATCTAGAATTGTTCTGTATATACTGTATTTCTATTATTACGGCACTATGCCTGTCACAGCAATGGTAGGCGTGGCGTGGTAAAGGTGTTTACATCTAAATTTTCATAGCTGCTCCATCAATTCTGTTCAAGAACGATTGCCGCAGCATATCTATCTGAGGCAATAGATTTGTTATGTGTTATATTTCTTCACATATAGAGCTTTGACAATTGGTTAGCATACAAATGTTTCATAATTTCAGTTCAGCGAACATCCGTGTAGCCTATCTGTCTTATGCAAAACACTAGATTCGGAACTGCACGTCTTCATAACTGGTATTTTGAGAGCTGCTTATCTAGAATTTTGTATATACTGTATTTCTATTATTACGGCACTATGCCTGTCACAGCAATGGTAGGCGTGGCGTGGTAAAGGTGTTTACATCTAAATTTTCATAGCTGCTCCATCAATTCTGTTCAAGAACGATTGCCGCAGCATATCTATCTGAGGCAATAGATTTGTTATGTGTTATATTTCTTCACATATAGAGCTTTGACAATTGGTTAGCATACAAATGTTTCATAATTTCAGTTCAGCGAACATCCGTGTAGCCTATCTGTCTTATGCAAAACACTAGATTCGGAACTGCACGTCTTCATAACTGGTATTTTGAGAGCTGCTTATCTAGAATTGTTCTGTATATACTGTATTTCTATTATTACGGCACTATGCCTGTCACAGCAATGGTAGGCGTGGCGTGGTAAAGGTGTTTACATCTAAATTTTCATAGCTGCTCCATCAATTCTGTTCAAGAACGATTGCCGCAGCATATCTATCTGAGGCAATAGATTTGTTATGTGTTATATTTCTTCACATATAGAGCTTTGACAATTGGTTAGCATACAAATGTTTCATAATTTCAGTTCAGCGAACATCCAGTGTAGCCTATCTGTCTTATGCAAAACACTAGATTCGGAACTGCACGTCTTCATAACTGGTATTTTGAGAGCTGCTTATCTAGAATTGTTCTGTATATACTGTATTTCTATTATTACGGCACTATGCCTGTCACAGCAATGGTAGGCGTGGCGTGGTAAAGGTGTTTACATCTAAATTTTCATAGCTGCTCCATCAATTCTGTTCAAGAACGATTGCCGCAGCATATCTATCTGAGGCAATAGATTTGTTATGTGTTATATTTCTTCACATATAGAGCTTTGACAATTGGTTAGCATACAAATGTTTCATAATTTCAGTTCAGCGAACATCCAGTGTAGCCTATCTGTCTTACGCAAAACACTAGATTCGGAACTGCACGTCTTCATAACTGGTATTTTGAGAGCTGCTTATCTAGAATTGTTCTGTATATACTGTATTTCTATTATTACGGCACTATGCCTGTCACAGCAATGGTAGGCGTGGCGTGGTAAAGGTGTTTACATCTAAATTTTCATAGCTGCTCCATCAATTCTGTTCAAGAACGATTGCCGCAGCATATCTATCTGAGGCAATAGATTTGTTATGTGTTATATTTCTTCACATATAGAGCTTTGACAATTGGTTAGCATACAAATGTTTCATAATTTCAGTTCAGCGAACATCCATGTAGCCTATCTGTCTTACGCAAAACACTAGATTCGGAACTGCACGTCTTCATAACTGGTATTTTGAGAGCTGCTTATCTAGAATTGTTCTGTATATACTGTATTTCTATTATTACGGCACTATGCCTGTCACAGCAATGGTTGGCGTGGCGTGGTAAAGGTGTTTACATCTAAATTTTCATAGCTGCTCCATCAATTCTGTTCAAGAACGATTGCCGCAGCATATCTATCTGAGGCAATAGATTTGTTATGTGTTATATTTCTTCACATATAGAGCTTTGACAATTGGTTAGCATACAAATGTTTCATAATTTCAGTTCAGCGAACATCCGTGTAGCCTATCTGTCTTATGCAAAACACTAGATTCGGAACTGCACGTCTTCATAACTGGTATTTTGAGAGCTGCTTATCTAGAATTGTTCTGTATATACTGTATTTCTATTATTACGGCAGTATGCCTGTCACAGCAATGGTAGGCGTGGCGTGGTAAAGGTGTTTACATCTAAATTTTCATAGCTGCTCCATCAATTCTGTTCAAGAACGATTGCCGCAGCATATCTATCTGAGGCAATAGATTTGTTATGTGTTATATTTCTTCACATATAGAGCTTTGACAATTGGTTAGCATACAAATGTTTCATAATTTCAGTTCAGCGAACATCCGTGTAGCCTATCTGTCTTATGCAAAACACTAGATTCGGAACTGCACGTCTTCATAACTGGTATTTTGAGAGCTGCTTATCTAGAATTGTTCTGTATATACTGTATTTCTATTATTACGGCACTATGCCTGTCACAGCAATGGTAGGCGTGGCGTGGTAAAGGTGTTTACATCTAAATTTTCATAGCTGCTCCATCAATTCTGTTCAAGAACGATTGCCGCAGCATATCTATCTGAGGCAATAGATTTGTTATGTGTTATATTTCTTCACATATAGAGCTTTGACAATTGGTTAGCATACAAATGTTTCATAATTTCAGTTCAGCGAACATCCGTGTAGCCTATCTGTCTTATGCAAAACACTAGATTCGGAACTGCACGTCTTCATAACTGGTATTTTGAGAGCTGCTTATCTAGAATTGTTCTGTATATACTGTATTTCTATTATTACGGCACTATGCCTGTCACAGCAATGGTAGGCGTGGCGTGGTAAAGGTGTTTACATCTAAATTTTCATAGCTGCTCCATCAATTCTGTTCAAGAACGATTGCCGCAGCATATCTATCTGAGGCAATAGATTTGTTATGTGTTATATTTCTTCACATATAGAGCTTTGACAATTGGTTAGCATACAAATGTTTCATAATTTCAGTTCAGCGAACATCCGTGTAGCCTATCTGTCTTATGCAAAACACTAGATTCGGAACTGCACGTCTTCATAACTGGTATTTTGAGAGCTGCTTATCTAGAATTGTTCTGTATATACTGTATTTCTATTATTACGGCACTATGCCTGTCACAGCAATGGTAGGCGTGGCGTGGTAAAGGTGTTTACATCTAAATTTTCATAGCTGCTCCATCAATTCTGTTCAAGAACGATTGCCGCAGCATATCTATCTGAGGCAATAGATTTGTTATGTGTTATATTTCTTCACATATAGAGCTTTGACAATTGGTTAGCATACAAATGTTTCATAATTTCAGTTCAGCGAACATCCGTGTAGCCTATCTGTCTTATGCAAAACACTAGATTCGGAACTGCACGTCTTCATAACTGGTATTTTGAGAGCTGCTTATCTAGAATTGTTCTGTATATACTGTATTTCTATTATTACGGCACTATGCCTGTCACAGCAATGGTAGGCGTGGCGTGGTAAAGGTGATTTACATCTAAATTTTCATAGCTGCTCCATCAATTCTGTTCAAGAACGATTGCCGCAGCATATCTATCTGAGGCAATAGATTTGTTATGTGTTATATTTCTTCACATATAGAGCTTTGACAATTGGTTAGCATACAAATGTTTCATAATTTCAGTTCAGCGAACATCCGTGTAGCCTATCTGTCTTATGCAAAACACTAGATTCGGAACTGCACGTCTTCATAACTGGTATTTTGAGAGCTGCTTATCTAGAATTGTTCTGTATATACTGTATTTCTATTATTACGGCACTATGCCTGTCACAGCAATGGTAGGCGTGGCGTGGTAAAGGTGTTTACATCTAAATTTTCATAGCTGCTCCATCAATTCTGTTCAAGAACGATTGCCGCAGCATATCTATCTGAGGCAATAGATTTGTTATGTGTTATATTTCTTCACATATAGAGCTTTGACAATTGGTTAGCATACAAATGTTTCATAATTTCAGTTCAGCGAACATCCGTGTAGCCTATCTGTCTTATGCAAAACACTAGATTCGGAACTGCACGTCTTCATAACTGGTATTTTGAGAGCTGCTTATCTAGAATTGTTCTGTATATACTGTATTTCTATTATTACGGCACTATGCCTGTCACAGCAATGGTAGGCGTGGCGTGGTAAAGGTGTTTACATCTAAATTTTCATAGCTGCTCCATCAATTCTGTTCAAGAACGATTGCCGCAGCATATCTATCTGAGGCAATAGATTTGTTATGTGTTATATTTCTTCACATATAGAGCTTTGACAATTGGTTAGCATACAAATGTTTCATAATTTCAGTTCAGCGAACATCCGTGTAGCCTATCTGTCTTATGCAAAACACTAGATTCGGAACTGCACGTCTTCATAACTGGTATTTTGAGAGCTGCTTATCTAGAATTGTTCTGTATATACTGTATTTCTATTATTACGGCACTATGCCTGTCACAGCAATGGTAGGCGTGGCGTGGTAAAGGTGTTTACATCTAAATTTTCATAGCTGCTCCATCAATTCTGTTCAAGAACGATTGCCGCAGCATATCTATCTGAGGCAATAGATTTGTTATGTGTTATATTTCTTCACATATAGAGCTTTGACAATTGGTTAGCATACAAATGTTTCATAATTTCAGTTCAGCGAACATCCGTGTAGCCTATCTGTCTTATGCAAAACACTAGATTCGGAACTGCACGTCTTCATAACTGGTATTTTGAGAGCTGCTTATCTAGAATTGTTCTGTATATACTGTATTTCTATTATTACGGCACTATGCCTGTCACAGCAATGGTAGGCGTGGCGTGGTAAAGGTGTTTACATCTAAATTTTCATAGCTGCTCCATCAATTCTGTTCAAGAACGATTGCCGCAGCATATCTATCTGAGGCAATAGATTTGTTATGTGTTATATTTCTTCACATATAGAGCTTTGACAATTGGTTAGCATACAAATGTTTCATAATTTCAGTTCAGCGAACATCCGTGTAGCCTATCTGTCTTATGCAAAACACTAGATTCGGAACTGCACGTCTTCATAACTGGTATTTTGAGAGCTGCTTATCTAGAATTGTTCTGTATATACTGTATTTCTATTATTACGGCACTATGCCTGTCACAGCAATGGTAGGCGTGGCGTGGTAAAGGTGTTTACATCTAAATTTTCATAGCTGCTCCATCAATTCTGTTCAAGAACGATTGCCGCAGCATATCTATCTGAGGCAATAGATTTGTTATGTGTTATATTTCTTCACATATAGAGCTTTGACAATTGGTTAGCATACAAATGTTTCATAATTTCAGTTCAGCGAACATCCGTGTAGCCTATCTGTCTTATGCAAAACACTAGATTCGGAACTGCACGTCTTCATAACTGGTATTTTGAGAGCTGCTTATCTAGAATTGTTCTGTATATACTGTATTTCTATTATTACGGCACTATGCCTGTCACAGCAATGGTAGGCGTGGCGTGGTAAAGGTGTTTACATCTAAATTTTCATAGCTGCTCCATCAATTCTGTTCAAGAACGATTGCCGCAGCATATCTATCTGAGGCAATAGATTTGTTATGTGTTATATTTCTTCACATATAGAGCTTTGACAATTGGTTAGCATACAAATGTTTCATAATTTCAGTTCAGCGAACATCCGTGTAGCCTATCTCTCTTATGCAAAACAATAGATTCGGAACTGCACGTCTTCATAACTGGTACTTTGAGAGCTGCTTATCTAGAATTGTTCTGTATATACTGTAATTCTATTATTACGGCACTATGCCTGTCACAGCAATGGTAGGCGTGGCGTGGTAAAGCTGATTACATCTAAATTTTCATAGCTGCTCCATCAATTCTGTTCAAGAACGATTGCCGCAGCATATCTATCTGAGGCAATAGATTTGTTATGTGTTATATTTCTTCACATATAGAGCTTTGACAATTGGTTAGCATACAAATGTTTCATAATTTCAGTTCAGCGAACATCCGTGTAGCCTATCTGTCTTATTCAAAACACTAGATTCGGAACTGCACGTCTTCATAACTGGTATTTTGAGAGCTGCTTATCGAGAATTGTTTTGCAAATAATGTAATTATATTATTACCGCACTATGCCTGTCACAGGAATGGTAGGCGCGTCGTGGTAAAGGTGATTGCATATAAATTTTCATAGCTGCTCCATCAATTCTGTTCAAGAACGATTGCCGCAGCATATCTATCTGAGGCAATAGATTTGTTATGTGTTATATTTCTTCACATATAGAGCTTTGACAATTGGTTAGCATACAAATGTTTCATAATTTCAGTTCAGCGAACATCCGTGTAGCCTATCTGTCTTATGCAAAACACTAGATTCGGAACTGCACGTCTTCATAACTGGTATTTTGAGAGCTGCTTATCTAGAATTGTTCTGTATATACTGTATTTCTATTATTACGGCACTATGCCTGTCACAGCAATGGTAGGCGTGGCGTGGTAAAGGTGTTTACATCTAAATTTTCATAGCTGCTCCATCAATTCTGTTCAAGAACGATTGCCGCAGCATATCTATCTGAGGCAATAGATTTGTTATGTGTTATATTTCTTCACATATAGAGCTTTGACAATTGGTTAGCATACAAATGTTTCATAATTTCAGTTCAGCGAACATCCGTGTAGCCTATCTCTCTTATGCAAAACAATAGATTCGGAACTGCACGTCTTCATAACTGGTATTTTGAGAGCTGCTTATCTAGAATTGTTCTGTATATACTGTATTTCTATTATTACGGCACTATGCCTGTCACAGCAATGGTAGGCGTGGCGTGGTAAAGGTGTTTACATCTAAATTTTCATAGCTGCTCCATCAATTCTGTTCAAGAACGATTGCCGCAGCATATCTATCTGAGGCAATAGATTTGTTATGTGTTATATTTCTTCACATATAGAGCTTTGACAATTGGTTAGCATACAAATGTTTCATAATTTCAGTTCAGCGAACATCCGTGTAGCCTATCTGTCTTATGCAAAACACTAGATTCGGAACTGCACGTCTTCATAACTGGTATTTTGAGAGCTGCTTATCTAGAATTGTTCTGTATATACTGTATTTCTATTATTACGGCACTATGCCTGTCACAGCAATGGTAGGCGTGGCGTGGTAAAGGTGTTTACATCTAAATTTTCATAGCTGCTCCATCAATTCTGTTCAAGAACGATTGCCGCAGCATATCTATCTGAGGCAATAGATTTGTTATGTGTTATATTTCTTCACATATAGAGCTTTGACAATTGGTTAGCATACAAATGTTTCATAATTTCAGTTCAGCGAACATCCGTGTAGCCTATCTGTCTTATGCAAAACACTAGATTCGGAACTGCACGTCTTCATAACTGGTATTTTGAGAGCTGCTTATCTAGAATTGTTCTGTATATACTGTATTTCTATTATTACGGCAGTATGCCTGTCACAGCAATGGTAGGCGTGGCGTGGTAAAGGTGATTACATCTAAATTTTCATAGCTGCTCCATCAATTCTGTTCAAGAACGATTGCCGCAGCATATCTATCTGAGGCAATAGATTTGTTATGTGTTATATTTCTTCACATATAGAGCTTTGACAATTGGTTAGCATACAAATGTTTCATAATTTCAGTTCAGCGAACATCCGTGTAGCCTATCTGTCTTATGCAAAACACTAGGTTCAGAACTACACGTCTTCACAACCGGAATTTTGAGAGCTGCTTATCTAGAATTGTTTTGCAAATAATGTAATTATATTATTACCGCACTATGCCTGTCACAGCAATTGGGGTGGTGGCGTGGTAATTGTGTTTACATCTAAATTTTCATAGCTGCTCCATCAATTCTGTTCAAGAACGATTGCCGCAGCATATCTATCTGAGGCAATAGATTTGTTATGTGTTATATTTCTTCACATATAGAGCTTTGACAATTGGTTAGCATACAAATGTTTCATAATTTCAGTTCAGCGAACATCCGTGTAGCCTATCTGTCTTATGCAAAACACTAGATTCGGAACTGCACGTCTTCATAACTGGTATTTTGAGAGCTGCTTATCTAGAATTGTTCTGTATATACTGTATTTCTATTATTACGGCAGTATGCCTGTCACAGCAATGGTAGGCGTGGCGTGGTAAAGGTGATTTACATCTAAATTTTCATAGCTGCTCCATCAATTCTGTTCAAGAACGATTGCCGCAGCATATCTATCTGAGGCAATAGATTTGTTATGTGTTATATTTCTTCACATATAGAGCTTTGACAATTGGTTAGCATACAAATGTTTCATAATTTCAGTTCAGCGAACATCCGTGTAGCCTATCTGTCTTATGCAAAACACTAGATTCGGAACTGCACGTCTTCATAACTGGTATTTTGAGAGCTGCTTATCTAGAATTGTTCTGTATATACTGTATTTCTATTATTACGGCACTATGCCTGTCACAGCAATGGTAGGCGTGGCGTGGTAAAGGTGTTTACATCTAAATTTTCATAGCTGCTCCATCAATTCTGTTCAAGAACGATTGCCGCAGCATATCTATCTGAGGCAATAGATTTGTTATGTGTTATATTTCTTCACATATAGAGCTTTGACAATTGGTTAGCATACAAATGTTTCATAATTTCAGTTCAGCGAACATCCGTGTAGCCTATCTGTCTTATGCAAAACACTAGATTCGGAACTGCACGTCTTCATAACTGGTATTTTGAGAGCTGCTTATCTAGAATTGTTCTGTATATACTGTATTTCTATTATTACGGCACTATGCCTGTCACAGCAATGGTTGGCGTGGCGTGGTAAAGGTGATTTACATCTAAATTTTCATAGCTGCTCCATCAATTCTGTTCAAGAACGATTGCCGCAGCATATCTATCTGAGGCAATAGATTTGTTATGTGTTATATTTCTTCACATATAGAGCTTTGACAATTGGTTAGCATACAAATGTTTCATAATTTCAGTTCAGCGAACATCCGTGTAGCCTATCTGTCTTATGCAAAACACTAGATTCGGAACTGCACGTCTTCATAACTGGTATTTTGAGAGCTGCTTATCTAGAATTGTTTTGTATATACTGTATTTCTATTATTACGGCACTATGCCTGTCACAGCAATGGTAGGCGTGGCGTGGTAAAGGTGTTTACATCTAAATTTTCATAGCTGCTCCATCAATTCTGTTCAAGAACGATTGCCGCAGCATATCTATCTGAGGCAATAGATTTGTTATGTGTTATATTTCTTCACATATAGAGCTTTGACAATTGGTTAGCATACAAATGTTTCATAATTTCAGTTCAGCGAACATCCGTGTAGCCTATCTGTCTTATGCAAAACACTAGATTCGGAACTGCACGTCTTCATAACTGGTATTTTGAGAGCTGCTTATCTAGAATTGTTCTGTATATACTGTATTTCTATTATTACGGCACTATGCCTGTCACAGCAATGGTTGGCGTGGCGTGGTAAAGGTGATTTACATCTAAATTTTCATAGCTGCTCCATCAATTCTGTTCAAGAACGATTGCCGCAGCATATCTATCTGAGGCAATAGATTTGTTATGTGTTATATTTCTTCACATATAGAGCTTTGACAATTGGTTAGCATACAAATGTTTCATAATTTCAGTTCAGCGAACATCCGTGTAGCCTATCTGTCTTATGCAAAACACTAGATTCGGAACTGCACGTCTTCATAACTGGTATTTTGAGAGCTGCTTATCTAGAATTGTTCTGTATATACTGTATTTCTATTATTACGGCACTATGCCTGTCACAGCAATGGTAGGCGTGGCGTGGTAAAGGTGTTTACATCTAAATTTTCATAGCTGCTCCATCAATTCTGTTCAAGAACGATTGCCGCAGCATATCTATCTGAGGCAATAGATTTGTTATGTGTTATATTTCTTCACATATAGAGCTTTGACAATTGGTTAGCATACAAATGTTTCATAATTTCAGTTCAGCGAACATCCGTGTAGCCTATCTGTCTTATGCAAAACACTAGATTCGGAACTGCACGTCTTCATAACTGGTATTTTGAGAGCTGCTTATCTAGAATTGTTCTGTATATACTGTATTTCTATTATTACGGCACTATGCCTGTCACAGCAATGGTAGGCGTGGCGTGGTAAAGGTGTTTACATCTAAATTTTCATAGCTGCTCCATCAATTCTGTTCAAGAACGATTGCCGCAGCATATCTATCTGAGGCAATAGATTTGTTATGTGTTATATTTCTTCACATATAGAGCTTTGACAATTGGTTAGCATACAAATGTTTCATAATTTCAGTTCAGCGAACATCCGTGTAGCCTATCTGTCTTATGCAAAACACTAGATTCGGAACTGCACGTCTTCATAACTGGTATTTTGAGAGCTGCTTATCTAGAATTGTTTCTGTATATACTGTATTTCTATTATTACGGCACTATGCCTGTCACAGCAATGGTAGGCGTGGCGTGGTAAAGGTGATTTACATCTAAATTTTCATAGCTGCTCCATCAATTCTGTTCAAGAACGATTGCCGCAGCATATCTATCTGAGGCAATAGATTTGTTATGTGTTATATTTCTTCACATATAGAGCTTTGACAATTGGTTAGCATACAAATGTTTCATAATTTCAGTTCAGCGAACATCCGTGTAGCCTATCTCTCTTATGCAAAACAATAGATTCGGAACTGCACGTCTTCATAACTGGTACTTTGAGAGCTGCTTATCTAGAATTGTTCTGTATATACTGTAATTCTATTATTACGGCACTATGCCTGTCACAGCAATGGTAGGCGTGGCGTGGTAAAGGTGTTTCATCTAAATTTTCATAGCTGCTCCATCAATTCTGTTCAAGAACGATTGCCGCAGCATATCTATCTGAGGCAATAGATTTGTTATGTGTTATATTTCTTCACATATAGAGCTTTGACAATTGGTTAGCATACAAATGTTTCATAATTTCAGTTCAGCGAACATCCAGTGTAGCCTATCTGTCTTATGCAAAACACTAGATTCGGAACTGCACGTCTTCATAACTGGTATTTTGAGAGCTGCTTATCTAGAATTGTTCTGTATATACTGTATTTCTATTATTACGGCACTATGCCTGTCACAGCAATGGTAGGCGTGGCGTGGTAAAGGTGTTTACATCTAAATTTTCATAGCTGCTCCATCAATTCTGTTCAAGAACGATTGCCGCAGCATATCTATCTGAGGCAATAGATTTGTTATGTGTTATATTTCTTCACATATAGAGCTTTGACAATTGGTTAGCATACAAATGTTTCATAATTTCAGTTCAGCGAACATCCGTGTAGCCTATCTGTCTTATGCAAAACACTAGATTCGGAACTGCACGTCTTCATAACTGGTATTTTGAGAGCTGCTTATCTAGAATTGTTCTGTATAAACTGTATTTCTATTATTACGGCAGTATGCCTGTCACAGCAATGGTAGGCGCGGCGTGGTAAGGTGTTTACATCTAAATTTTCATAGCTGCTCCATCAATTCTGTTCAAGAACGATTGCCGCAGCATATCTATCTGAGGCAATAGATTTGTTATGTGTTATATTTCTTCACATATAGAGCTTTGACAATTGGTTAGCATACAAATGTTTCATAATTTCAGTTCAGCGAACATCCGTGTAGCCTATCTGTCTTATGCAAAACACTAGATTCGGAACTGCACGTCTTCATAACTGGTATTTTGAGAGCTGCTTATCTAGAATTGTTCTGTATATACTGTATTTCTATTATTACGGCACTATGCCTGTCACAGCAATGGTTGGCGTGGCGTGGTAAAGGTGTTTACATCTAAATTTTCATAGCTGCTCCATCAATTCTGTTCAAGAACGATTGCCGCAGCATATCTATCTGAGGCAATAGATTTGTTATGTGTTATATTTCTTCACATATAGAGCTTTGACAATTGGTTAGCATACAAATGTTTCATAATTTCAGTTCAGCGAACATCCGTGTAGCCTATCTGTCTTATGCAAAACACTAGGTTCAGAACTACACGTCTTCACTAACTGGTATTTTGAGAGCTGCTTATCTAGAATTGTTCTGTATATACTGTATTCTGTTATTACGGCAGTATGCCTGTCACAGCAATGGTAGGCGTGGCGTGGTAAAGGTGTTTACATCTAAATTTTCATAGCTGCTCCATCAATTCTGTTCAAGAACGATTGCCGCAGCATATCTATCTGAGGCAATAGATTTGTTATGTGTTATATTTCTTCACATATAGAGCTTTGACAATTGGTTAGCATACAAATGTTTCATAATTTCAGTTCAGCGAACATCCGTGTAGCCTATCTCTCTTATGCAAAACAATAGATTCGGAACTGCACGTCTTCATAACTGGTATTTTGAGAGCTGCTTATCTAGAATTGTTCTGTATATACTGTATTTCTATTATTACGGCACTATGCCTGTCACAGCAATGGTTGGCGTGGCGTGGTAAAGGTGTTTACATCTAAATTTTCATAGCTGCTCCATCAATTCTGTTCAAGAACGATTGCCGCAGCATATCTATCTGAGGCAATAGATTTGTTATGTGTTATATTTCTTCACATATAGAGCTTTGACAATTGTTTAGCATACAAATGTTTCATAATTTCAGTTCAGCGAACATCCGTGTAGCCTATCTGTCTTATGCAAAACACTAGGTTCAGAACTACACGTCTTCATAACTGGTATTTTGAGAGCTGCTTATCTAGAATTGTTCTGTATATACTGTATTTCTATTATTACGGCACTATGCCTGTCACAGCAATGGTTGGCGTGGCGTGGTAAAGGTGTTTACATCTAAATTTTCATAGCTGCTCCATCAATTCTGTTCAAGAACGATTGCCGCAGCATATCTATCTGAGGCAATAGATTTGTTATGTGTTATATTTCTTCACATATAGAGCTTTGACAATTGGTTAGCATACAAATGTTTCATAATTTCAGTTCAGCGAACATCCGTGTAGCCTATCTGTCTTATGCAAAACACTAGATTCGGAACTGCACGTCTTCATAACTGGTATTTTGAGAGCTGCTTATCTAGAATTGTTTTGTATATACTGTATTTCTATTATTACGGCAGTATGCCTGTCACAGCAATGGTAGGCGTGGCGTGGTAAAGGTGTTTACATCTAAATTTTCATAGCTGCTCCATCAATTCTGTTCAAGAACGATTGCCGCAGCATATCTATCTGAGGCAATAGATTTGTTATGTGTTATATTTCTTCACATATAGAGCTTTGACAATTGGTTAGCATACAAATGTTTCATAATTTCAGTTCAGCGAACATCCGTGTAGCCTATCTGTCTTATGCAAAACACTAGATTCGGAACTGCACGTCTTCATAACTGGTATTTTGAGAGCTGCTTATCTAGAATTGTTCTGTATATACTGTATTTCTATTATTACGGCACTATGCCTGTCACAGCAATGGTAGGCGTGGCGTGGTAAAGGTGTTTACATCTAAATTTTCATAGCTGCTCCATCAATTCTGTTCAAGAACGATTGCCGCAGCATATCTATCTGAGGCAATAGATTTGTTATGTGTTATATTTCTTCACATATAGAGCTTTGACAATTGGTTAGCATACAAATGTTTCATAATTTCAGTTCAGCGAACATCCGTGTAGCCTATCTGTCTTATGCAAAACACTAGATTCGGAACTGCACGTCTTCATAACTGGTATTTTGAGAGCTGCTTATCTAGAATTGTTCTGTATATACTGTATTTCTATTATTACGGCAGTATGCCTGTCACAGCAATGGTAGGCGTGGCGTGGTAAAGGTGTTTACATCTAAATTTTCATAGCTGCTCCATCAATTCTGTTCAAGAACGATTGCCGCAGCATATCTATCTGAGGCAATAGATTTGTTATGTGTTATATTTCTTCACATATAGAGCTTTGACAATTGGTTAGCATACAAATGTTTCATAATTTCAGTTCAGCGAACATCCGTGTAGCCTATCTGTCTTATGCAAAACACTAGATTCGGAACTGCACGTCTTCATAACTGGTATTTTGAGAGCTGCTTATCTAGAATTGTTCTGTATATACTGTATTTCTATTATTACGGCACTATGCCTGTCACAGCAATGGTAGGCGTGGCGTGGTAAAGGTGTTTACATCTAAATTTTCATAGCTGCTCCATCAATTCTGTTCAAGAACGATTGCCGCAGCATATCTATCTGAGGCAATAGATTTGTTATGTGTTATATTTCTTCACATATAGAGCTTTGACAATTGGTTAGCATACAAATGTTTCATAATTTCAGTTCAGCGAACATCCGTGTAGCCTATCTGTCTTATGCAAAACACTAGATTCGGAACTGCACGTCTTCATAACTGGTATTTTGAGAGCTGCTTATCTAGAATTGTTCTGTATATACTGTATTTCTATTATTACGGCACTATGCCTGTCACAGCAATGGTTGGCGTGGCGTGGTAAAGGTGTTTACATCTAAATTTTCATAGCTGCTCCATCAATTCTGTTCAAGAACGATTGCCGCAGCATATCTATCTGAGGCAATAGATTTGTTATGTGTTATATTTCTTCACATATAGAGCTTTGACAATTGGTTAGCATACAAATGTTTCATAATTTCAGTTCAGCGAACATCCGTGTAGCCTATCTGTCTTATGCAAAACACTAGATTCGGAACTGCACGTCTTCATAACTGGTACTTTTGAGAGCTGCTTATCTAGAATTGTTCTGTATATACTGTATTTCTATTATTACGGCACTATGCCTGTCACAGCAATGGTTGGCGTGGCGTGGTAAAGGTGTTTACATCTAAATTTTCATAGCTGCTCCATCAATTCTGTTCAAGAACGATTGCCGCAGCATATCTATCTGAGGCAATAGATTTGTTATGTGTTATATTTCTTCACATATAGAGCTTTGACAATTGGTTAGCATACAAATGTTTCATAATTTCAGTTCAGCGAACATCCGTGTAGCCTATCTGTCTTATGCAAAACACTAGATTCGGAACTGCACGTCTTCATAACTGGTATTTTGAGAGCTGCTTATCTAGAATTGTTCTGTATATACTGTATTTCTATTATTACGGCACTATGCCTGTCACAGCAATGGTAGGCGTGGCGTGGTAAAGGTGTTTACATCTAAATTTTCATAGCTGCTCCATCAATTCTGTTCAAGAACGATTGCCGCAGCATATCTATCTGAGGCAATAGATTTGTTATGTGTTATATTTCTTCACATATAGAGCTTTGACAATTGGTTAGCATACAAATGTTTCATAATTTCAGTTCAGCGAACATCCGTGTAGCCTATCTGTCTTATGCAAAACACTAGATTCGGAACTGCACGTCTTCATAACTGGTATTTTGAGAGCTGCTTATCTAGAATTGTTCTGTATATACTGTATTTCTATTATTACGGCAGTATGCCTGTCACAGCAATGGTAGGCGTGGCGTGGTAAAGGTGTTTACATCTAAATTTTCATAGCTGCTCCATCAATTCTGTTCAAGAACGATTGCCGCAGCATATCTATCTGAGGCAATAGATTTGTTATGTGTTATATTTCTTCACATATAGAGCTTTGACAATTGGTTAGCATACAAATGTTTCATAATTTCAGTTCAGCGAACATCCGTGTAGCCTATCTGTCTTATTCAAAACACTAGATTCGGAACTGCACGTCTTCATAACTGGTATTTTGAGAGCTGCTTATCTAGAATTGTTTTGTATTTACTGTATTTCTATTATTACGGCACTATGCATGTCACAGCAATGGTTGGCGTGGCGTGGTAAAGGTGTTTACATCTAAATTTTCATAGCTGCTCGATCAATTCTGTTCAAGAACGATTGCCGCAGCATATCTATCTGAGGCAATTGATTTGTTATGTGTTATATTTCTTCACATATAGAGCTTTGACAATTGGTTAGCATACAAATGTTTCATAATTTCAGTTCAGCGAACATCCGTGTAGCCTATCTGTCTTATGCAAAACACTAGATTCGGAACTGCACGTCTTCATAACTGGTATTTTGAGAGCTGCTTATCTAGAATTGTTCTGTATATACTGTATTTCTATTATTACGGCACTATGCCTGTCACAGCAATGGTTGGCGTGGCGTGGTAAAGGTGTTTACATCTAAATTTTCATAGCTGCTCCATCAATTCTGTTCAAGAACGATTGCCGCAGCATATCTATCTGAGGCAATAGATTTGTTATGTGTTATATTTCTTCACATATAGAGCTTTGACAATTGGTTAGCATACAAATGTTTCATAATTTCAGTTCAGCGAACATCCGTGTAGCCTATCTGTCTTATGCAAAACACTAGATTCGGAACTGCACGTCTTCATAACTGGTATTTTGAGAGCTGCTTATCTAGAATTGTTCTGTATATACTGTATTTCTATTATTACGGCACTATGCCTGTCACAGCAATGGTTGGCGTGGCGTGGTAAAGGTGATTTACATCTAAATTTTCATAGCTGCTCCATCAATTCTGTTCAAGAACGATTGCCGCAGCATATCTATCTGAGGCAATAGATTTGTTATGTGTTATATTTCTTCACATATAGAGCTTTGACAATTGGTTAGCATACAAATGTTTCATAATTTCAGTTCAGCGAACATCCGTGTAGCCTATCTGTCTTATGCAAAACACTAGATTCAGAACTGCACGTCTTCATAACTGGTATTTTGAGAGCTGCTTATCTAGAATTGTTCTGTATATAGTGTATTTCTATTATTACGGCACTATGCCTGTCACAGCAATGGTTGGCGTGGCGTGGTAAAGGTGTTTACATCTAAATTTTCATAGCTGCTCCATCAATTCTGTTCAAGAACGATTGCCGCAGCATATCTATCTGAGGCAATAGATTTGTTATGTGTTATATTTCTTCACATATAGAGCTTTGACAATTGGTTAGCATACAAATGTTTCATAATTTCAGTTCAGCGAACATCCGTGTAGCCTATCTGTCTTATGCAAAACACTAGATTCGGAACTGCACGTCTTCATAACTGGTATTTTGAGAGCTGCTTATCTAGAATTGTTCTGTATATACTGTATTTCTATTATTACGGCACTATGCCTGTCACAGCAATGGTTGGCGTGGCGTGGTAAAGGTGTTTACATCTAAATTTTCATAGCTGCTCCATCAATTCTGTTCAAGAACGATTGCCGCAGCATATCTATCTGAGGCAATTGATTTGTTATGTGTTATATTTCTTCACATATAGAGCTTTGACAATTGGTTAGCATACAAATGTTTCATAATTTCAGTTCAGCGAACATCCGTGTAGCCTATCTGTCTTATGCAAAACACTAGATTCGGAACTGCACGTCTTCATAACTGGTATTTTGAGAGCTGCTTATCTAGAATTGTTTTGTATATACTGTATTTCTATTATTACGGCACTATGCCTGTCACAGCAATGGTAGGCGTGGCGTGGTAAAGGTGTTACATCTAAATTTTCATAGCTGCTCCATCAATTCTGTTCAAGAACGATTGCCGCAGCATATCTATCTGAGGCAATAGATTTGTTATGTGTTATATTTCTTCACATATAGAGCTTTGACAATTGGTTAGCATACAAATGTTTCATAATTTCAGTTCAGCGAACATCCGTGTAGCCTATCTGTCTTATGCAAAACACTAGATTCGGAACTGCACGTCTTCATAACTGGTATTTTGAGAGCTGCTTATCTAGAATTGTTCTGTATATACTGTATTTCTATTATTACGGCACTATGCCTGTCACAGCAATGGTAGGCGTGGCGTGGTAAAGGTGTTTACATCTAAATTTTCATAGCTGCTCCATCAATTCTGTTCAAGAACGATTGCCGCAGCATATCTATCTGAGGCAATAGATTTGTTATGTGTTATATTTCTTCACATATAGAGCTTTGACAATTGGTTAGCATACAAATGTTTCATAATTTCAGTTCAGCGAACATCCGTGTAGCCTATCTGTCTTATGCAAAACACTAGATTCGGAACTGCACGTCTTCATAACTGGTATTTTGAGAGCTGCTTATCTAGAATTGTTCTGTATATACTGTATTTCTATTATTACGGCACTATGCCTGTCACAGCAATGGTTGGCGTGGCGTGGTAAAGGTGTTTACATCTAAATTTTCATAGCTGCTCCATCAATTCTGTTCAAGAACGATTGCCGCAGCATATCTATCTGAGGCAATAGATTTGTTATGTGTTATATTTCTTCACATATAGAGCTTTGACAATTGGTTAGCATACAAATGTTTCATAATTTCAGTTCAGCGAACATCCGTGTAGCCTATCTGTCTTATGCAAAACACTAGATTCGGAACTGCACGTCTTCATAACTGGTATTTTGAGAGCTGCTTATCTAGAATTGTTCTGTATATACTGTATTTCTATTATTACGGCACTATGCCTGTCACAGCAATGGTTGGCGTGGCGTGGTAAAGGTGTTTACATCTAAATTTTCATAGCTGCTCCATCAATTCTGTTCAAGAACGATTGCCGCAGCATATCTATCTGAGGCAATAGATTTGTTATGTGTTATATTTCTTCACATATAGAGCTTTGACAATTGGTTAGCATACAAATGTTTCATAATTTCAGTTCAGCGAACATCCGTGTAGCCTATCTGTCTTATGCAAAACACTAGATTCGGAACTGCACGTCTTCATAACTGGTATTTTGAGAGCTGCTTATCTAGAATTGTTCTGTATATACTGTATTTCTATTATTACGGCACTATGCCTGTCACAGCAATGGTAGGCGTGGCGTGGTAAAGGTGTTTACATCTAAATTTTCATAGCTGCTCCATCAATTCTGTTCAAGAACGATTGCCGCAGCATATCTATCTGAGGCAATAGATTTGTTATGTGTTATATTTCTTCACATATAGAGCTTTGACAATTGGTTAGCATACAAATGTTTCATAATTTCAGTTCAGCGAACATCCGTGTAGCCTATCTGTCTTATGCAAAACACTAGATTCGGAACTGCACGTCTTCATAACTGGTATTTTGAGAGCTGCTTATCTAGAATTGTTCTGTATATACTGTATTTCTATTATTACGGCACTATGCCTGTCACAGCAATGGTAGGCGTGGCGTGGTAAAGGTGTTTACATCTAAATTTTCATAGCTGCTCCATCAATTCTGTTCAAGAACGATTGCCGCAGCATATCTATCTGAGGCAATAGATTTGTTATGTGTTATATTTCTTCACATATAGAGCTTTGACAATTGGTTAGCATACAAATGTTTCATAATTTCAGTTCAGCGAACATCCGTGTAGCCTATCTGTCTTATGCAAAACACTAGATTCGGAACTGCACGTCTTCATAACTGGTATTTTGAGAGCTGCTTATCTAGAATTGTTCTGTATATACTGTATTTCTATTATTACGGCACTATGCCTGTCACAGCAATGGTAGGCGTGGCGTGGTAAAGGTGTTTACATCTAAATTTTCATAGCTGCTCCATCAATTCTGTTCAAGAACGATTGCCGCAGCATATCTATCTGAGGCAATAGATTTGTTATGTGTTATATTTCTTCACATATAGAGCTTTGACAATTGGTTAGCATACAAATGTTTCATAATTTCAGTTCAGCGAACATCCGTGTAGCCTATCTGTCTTATGCAAAACACTAGATTCGGAACTGCACGTCTTCATAACTGGTATTTTGAGAGCTGCTTATCTAGAATTGTTCTGTATATACTGTATTTCTATTATTACGGCAGTATGCCTGTCACAGCAATGGTAGGCGTGGCGTGGTAAAGGTGTTTCATCTAAATTTTCATAGCTGCTCCATCAATTCTGTTCAAGAACGATTGCCGCAGCATATCTATCTGAGGCAATAGATTTGTTATGTGTTATATTTCTTCACATATAGAGCTTTGACAATTGGTTAGCATACAAATGTTTCATAATTTCAGTTCAGCGAACATCCGTGTAGCCTATCTGTCTTATGCAAAACACTAGATTCGGAACTGCACGTCTTCATAACTGGTATTTTGAGAGCTGCTTATCTAGAATTGTTCTGTATATACTGTATTTCTATTATTACGGCACTATGCCTGTCACAGCAATGGTAGGCGTGGCGTGGTAAAGGTGATTACATCTAAATTTTCATAGCTGCTCCATCAATTCTGTTCAAGAACGATTGCCGCAGCATATCTATCTGAGGCAATAGATTTGTTATGTGTTATATTTCTTCACATATAGAGCTTTGACAATTGGTTAGCATACAAATGTTTCATAATTTCAGTTCAGCGAACATCCGTGTAGCCTATCTGTCTTATGCAAAACACTAGATTCGGAACTGCACGTCTTCATAACTGGTATTTTGAGAGCTGCTTATCTAGAATTGTTCTGTATATACTGTATTTCTATTATTACGGCACTATGCCTGTCACAGCAATGGTAGGCGTGGCGTGGTAAAGGTGTTTACATCTAAATTTTCATAGCTGCTCCATCAATTCTGTTCAAGAACGATTGCCGCAGCATATCTATCTGAGGCAATAGATTTGTTATGTGTTATATTTCTTCACATATAGAGCTTTGACAATTGGTTAGCATACAAATGTTTCATAATTTCAGTTCAGCGAACATCCGTGTAGCCTATCTGTCTTATGCAAAACACTAGATTCGGAACTGCACGTCTTCATAACTGGTATTTTGAGAGCTGCTTATCTAGAATTGTTTTGTATATACTGTATTTCTATTATTACGGCAGTATGCCTGTCACAGCAATGTTAGGCGTGGCGTGGTAAAGCTGTTTACATCTAAATTTTCATAGCTGCTCCATCAATTCTGTTCAAGAACGATTGCCGCAGCATATCTATCTGAGGCAATAGATTTGTTATGTGTTATATTTCTTCACATATAGAGCTTTGACAATTGGTTAGCATACAAATGTTTCATAATTTCAGTTCAGCGAACATCCGTGTAGCCTATCTCTCTTATGCAAAACAATAGATTCGGAACTGCACGTCTTCATAACTGGTATTTTGAGAGCTGCTTATCTAGAATTGTTTTGTATATACTGTATTTCTATTATTACGGCAGTATGCCTGTCACAGCAATGGTAGGCGTGGCGTGGTAAAGGTGATTGCATGTAAATTTTCATAGCTGCTCCATCAATTCTGTTCAAGAACGATTGCCGCAGCATATCTATCTGAGGCAATAGATTTGTTATGTGTTATATTTCTTCACATATAGAGCTTTGACAATTGGTTAGCATACAAATGTTTCATAATTTCAGTTCAGCGAACATCCGTGTAGCCTATCTGTCTTATGCAAAACACTAGATTCGGAACTGCACGTCTTCATAACTGGTATTTTGAGAGCTGCTTATCTAGAATTGTTCTGTATATACTGTATTTCTATTATTACGGCACTATGCCTGTCACAGCAATGGTAGGCGTGGCGTGGTAAAGGTGATTACATCTAAATTTTCATAGCTGCTCCATCAATTCTGTTCAAGAACGATTGCCGCAGCATATCTATCTGAGGCAATAGATTTGTTATGTGTTATATTTCTTCACATATAGAGCTTTGACAATTGGTTAGCATACAAATGTTTCATAATTTCAGTTCAGCGAACATCCGTGTAGCCTATCTCTCTTATGCAAAACAATAGATTCGGAACTGCACGTCTTCATAACTGGTACTTTGAGAGCTGCTTATCTAGAATTGTTCTGTATATACTGTAATTCTATTATTACGGCACTATGCCTGTCACAGCAATGGTAGGCGTGGCGTGGTAAAGCTGATTACATCTAAATTTTCATAGCTGCTCCATCAATTCTGTTCAAGAACGATTGCCGCAGCATATCTATCTGAGGCAATAGATTTGTTATGTGTTATATTTCTTCACATATAGAGCTTTGACAATTGGTTAGCATACAAATGTTTCCTAATTTCAGTTCAGCGAACATCCGTGTAGCCTATCTCGTCTTATGCAAAACACTAGATTCGGAAACTGCAGTCTTCATAACTGGTATTTTGAGAGCTGCTTATCTAGAATGTTTGTCTATACTGTATTTCTATTATTACCGGCAGCTATAGCTGTCACCAAGCAATTGAGTTGGCGTGGCGTGGTAATGGTGTTACATCTAAATTTTTCATTTTGGTTAGCGGCCCATCAATTTCTGTTCAAGAACTGCTTCGCCCCTGCGAATATCC